>NC_065527.1:1884227-1953403 GCF_006386435.1 Epinephelus moara
CCAAAAATCATCAGTTGCCTCCTGTGAAATGCCGTGTACTGTGACACCTGCCATAGCGCCGGTCACTGAATGTTGATAGTTTGTCCGAGTGAGTGGAGGGGGCGTGGCTTAGCCATAGGTCAATTGTATCACCGTGCAGAGGGAACGTCCACTTGGACTCAGGGATGAGCTCATTAGATTTTGGTGGTCAAAGGTCAGTGTGACCTAACAAAATGTGTTTTTGGTCATAACTCAAGAATTCACACGCTAATTATGAGAAAAGGATAAAATAATGAAGTGATGACATTTTATATCCAAAAGGTCAAAGGTCAGCTTCACTGTGACATCATCATGTTCCGCATAAAACACTTTCCTGGCCATTAGTCAGCGTCCAAACTAATGCTAAGCCAACATTAGCACCACGTCAAAGTAAAAACAAATATAGGCTATAGTGTGAAAGAGGACTGAGGCCCCATCAGAGCTGAAGTGGACCAGAAATAGAACTGAGTCCTTTTCCAAATGAGCTCACAATGTGAACACAAAAAGAACTGAGTCCCTTTTGTTTTGGTCCACTTTTTGGTGCACTTTAAGAGGGCTGAGTTCAGTGTGTTCAAAAGGACTATATGTGAAAACAACCTTTAACCAAGCAGCTAACTTCCTGTTTAGCCCTTCGCTAGCTAGAATGGGGATAAATGATTTAACTGTGCGGTCTTCTAGACTTAAATGTTATCGAACTGAAAGGATCAAATTCTGATAGAGAAAGGAGTCATTTTGTGAGGGTTGGGACAGACATCTCTTTACTAATGTAAGTCTATGGGAAAAAGACTTTTTGGGCCCCACGGCATCATGAGACAGACCGGACATTAGCCCAGTACTGTTCCTGGGGACTTGGCACAGAAGCCAACCTGACCAAGAGCCAGTTTGGGTGTCGCACTGTGTCTAATGTCATCAAATAGACATTTTAAAGGGGGTGTTTAAGAGTGTTGCAGCTTCTCAGGAGGCAGATCTGTTTTAAACTGTGTACTCACATCGATTTTGGAGGTCTTGGCAAAAGCCCCGACGGGGTGAACGTGGTCGTAGAGAATGATGACTCCCACCATCACCCTCATGCAGAACAGCATGGTGTCTGTGTTGGTGAACCGACAGCGGTACTCCCTGTGACGGAGACAGTGATGGAGGAGAGCAGTTTAACACACAGGCATTAAGCAGATTGTTGAATCAGAGCAGAGAGCAGGATGGGACGTGGAGTCAGGCGCAGATTATTGCTGCTGTTATCTGAAGCTCTGTGCGATTGTCTCCACAAATTGCTGATGACTTTTTATTCACATAGAGACATAAAGAAAGATGAACCATTTTAAATGTAGCATGAAGGACTCCATCAATGAATGAATGAGTGAACGAGTGTGATTCATTCTATTGAATTACTCAAACATGAGAAGGCCTCTTTGTGTTCACTTTGAAAGGCTCGTTAATTAAAATCTGGGCTTCTGACCTTTGGAGAGGACGAGCAGAGACACAGATGAGCTGAAGAAAGGATGATGGAAGGAAGTGTGGAAATACTCACGGAGTCTCCAGCATGACACGGCACACACAGGCCATGGTGCTCAGACAGTCTGTGGTGTCCTCTATGGGCAAGGTCTTATTCTAAAGGACAGAACAAAGAGACATGAGAGCAGAGCAAAGCCTGTTACGGTTCATTCATTTAAATGTTTGGAAGTGAGATAAACACTGAGAACGCTCATCTCTCCCCTCTCTCCTCCCTCTGTAGTTTACTGACTGAACAAAATGTTCTGCCACCAGGTGGAGACAAGGCTGCAGTTTGGTAAAGTATGAGGAAGGCAGGGCGACTTTGCTGAGAGGCAATCGTGACCAGCATGTCCTCTAAATGTTGCAGTGGTCTCAAATGTCTGTTGGTCGTGATGCTCTGAGGTGTAGAGATCATAAGAAACACTAGAATACAGTTCTGACAGTAAAAGAAGGAGGGGAAGTTTCACTCAGCGCTGCAGCTCAGTTCTCAGTGTCCACTTTTTGTTTTAACCAAGTCTCAGTACAAGAGACTTATCTACAGACATGGGTGGGTTATGAGACAACGGGCCCCTGGGCACAGACATGTAAAGGGCCCCAACACCTTTTCAACATAGGAGCAAAACACACAGACTTTGTGGTGGTGTTGCGTTTCTTAGTAGTTGTTATGCATCTTTTTGTGGTTTTAATTTTGTCTCTCTGTGGTTGGTTTGTTTCTCTTTGTTGTCATTTAACTTTAATTTTTTAGGTTGTTGTGTCACTGTGGTCTTTTTGTGTCTCTTTGTGGTCATTTTGTGTCTCTTTGAAGTCATTTTTTTGTCTCTTTGTATTCGTTTTTGTGTGTCTTTGTGGTCTTTTTGTGTCTATCTGTGGTCATTTTTTGTCTCTTTGAAGTCATTTTGTGTCTTTGTAGTCATTTTGTGTCTCTTTGTGGTCGTTTGGTGTCTCTTTGTGTCTCTTTGTAGTCATTTTGTGTCTCTTTGTGGTCTTTTTGTGTCTCTTTGTGGTCTTTCTGTGTCTTTTTTTGTCTGTTTGTGGTCATTTTGTGTCTCTGAAGTCATTTTTGTCTCTTTGTGGTCTTTTTGTGTCTCTTTGTGGTCTTTCTGTGTCTTTTTTTGTCTCTTTGTAGTCTTATTGTGTCTCTTTGTGGTCTTTTTGTGTCTCTTTGTGGTCTTTTTGTGTCTCTTTGAAGTCATTTTTGTCTCTTTGTATTCATTTTTGTGTGTCTTTGTGGTCTTTTTGTATCTCAATAGGGTCTTTTGTGTCTATCTGTGGTCTTTTTGTGTGTCTTTGTAGTCCTTTTGTCTCTTTGTTGTCGTTTGGTGTCACATTGTGGTCTTTTGGTGTCTCTTTGTGGTCATTTCTGGTCTTTGTGAGTCTCTTTCTGGTTGGTTTGTGTTAATTTGAGTGACATCTTGCAGGTTCAGGCCTGGGGAGCCCCTGACAACCGGGGTCCTTGGTCCGCTCAGTAATCAATCCATGTCCTTAGACCTGACTTGGGAAGAATCGGAGACGTACCTCTGAAACAAACTTGGTGGTGGCGTTACTCAGAGTCTTCAGCATTGGTGTTGCCTCAGCGTAGAACAGAGACATCCGATTCGCCATCTCATTGTTGACCTCGTTCTCTGCTTCCAGCTGTGTGCAGGTACAAAGCAGATGTCCTTAATAAGCATTTATCATCAGTCGCACTCAGTCCAATAATCATCCAGTCATCTGTGTGACTCGAATGGCAGATGGAATTGTGTGGTTAGGAGGAAAGAACGACCTCCACCTGAATGATTTAAGAGACAAAGAGGAGCCATGCAACATGAACAGCCTCACCTGCTGGTTGTTCAGCCTGTTCCTACTTATAGTCCTCCTGTAGTAGCTGAAGTCATTCTGAATGGCTGGATTTGTCATCTGCACAGAGAGAGAGGAGGTGATTTATCATATGGATTCTCCAGCACAGTAAAGGTCAGTCTGTGAGCTAATCAGACCATACGTTATCCTGCTCACCTTCAGTTCATCGAAGCTGAGTGTGAAGTGAAGGATCTCAGCGAACTGTTTGGCGAGGGCCTGCTCTCTCTCCAGGTGCTGCATGGGAGCGTACGGCGGGCTCGTCAGCGCCTCCAGCAGGCTGCGCAAGGCGTTCTCTACAAAGGTATCAGACATGTATCTGCATGAGCTGGAATCTGCACGCCACACTGCTAATGTTCAGATTTTCATCTCCCTCTTGTGTTCAGACTGCTGTAACTCTCTAATCTGACCTGGATCTCAAGTCTCTTTCATGTCACTAGATTTAAGAACAAAATGCAGCAGCAGCAGATTTAAACTGCTTCAAACACATGAAGTCACTTCAGCTCCGTCCTGTCCTCGCTGCATATCATGGGATACCTTTCAGACATGGACCCAGCACTTTTAGGGCACAGAGGGATCTGGCCTCAGGCAGTAGGACAGGCCTTTGGATCCCCTCAGAGAAGAGGGCTCAGGTCCTCAAACGGGGCCCTTCTGGCTGCCATTTAACTTTTAATGTGACCAGAAATTTAACATTAGAGCTCCGAGCTTCAACATGTCTGTTGAACTCTAAATGTGGAGTTCTTTTTCTCTGTAACACAGTTAGCCAGGCTAGCTATGTGGCTTTAAGGATGACCATGTTGGTGTGTCGACTGGTCAGTCGGTCCACCACATTGATTTAGAAATATCAACAACTTCAGCTTCATTGATTGCCCTCAAATCTGGTATAGATGACACATTAACTTTGGTGATCACTCCTCCACAGATTTAGCATTGCCCTCCTGTAACTGTCAGGCTCAAGATGGATGCTTCTTAAAAAGGACCAAAATCGATGCAGCAGAAGCAGAGTTAATCTTTCTAATCCATGCACTCCTCATTAAAACCTGCTGCCTAAATTACCCACGATGCATCTCAACCATCCACAGTTTGATCAGATGCTGCGTTCCAATTACCTTTGAGGTCCAGACTGTTCTCACCCCCAACTCGTCAAATACTGCTGCTTTGTCAGTGACTTCAGCGTCAGAACGTACAGAGGAAACTTTCGCTATGATACACACCAGGTGGCAGCTATTTCTGACGCCGCCGGCCACAGCCAGACACGTCAAATACAACCGCTTTGTCAGAGAATGTCAGCGTCAGACACCGATGCACTGAGACACTATTCGTGGTTGTATAATCTGCACTGAGCGGCGGCTGTTTCTGACACCGTCTGCAATAGTATAAGGAGCGAGACAGTCCCTATAGGGCGGGTGGTACGAGAGATGGATGGGACTAACAAACACTGGACTTTCACCTCGCAGACTGCTGCTCATTTCCTGTGTGAAACCATCAACTCATCCTCACTGTGACCTCGTCACATGTCCACGTTTGGTCATGGACTTTCCACGTCCACATATGACGTCCAAGGTACCCTGGGTGTGTTGGTTGTTGACGTTCTGGGACGCCGTGTCAACTTCAGCCTGTTACATGCATTGTCTGTTTTCAAAATACACTTCTGTTTTCACAGGAAATGTACAGTTTGATACAGTCTCTTTCAAAATAAAAGCACTACACCCATACAACACTGTGAGTTAATCAAGTCAATCATACTGGAAGCAAACACCAGCCTCCTGGGTGAAAGTCAATGGTTGTTGGACCCATCCTGCACCCCTCCACCTGCCCTACTAGAACCTTCACCACCTTAACTTTCGTTGTTGTCCTGCTGTGGTTCTCCCTGACACTGTTAAACAGTGACAGCAACTGGCGGCGTATCATGCCGACGTGATCGGGGCCTTACGCTGTACTTCTGGCACAGAAACACCGTAGCAACCTGTCCACTAATAGACGTTGGACAGGACTGTGTGTATGACTGTTTAATGAGACGCAAATAAGACAGAAGTGCTAATAAACATTTTTTACTACAGCTTTCACTACTGTTGATGCACGGAGCAGCCATCTTGGATTTTGAGGTCAGAGTGGGTGAGACTCCTCTGCCTGACTTCAGGGGGCGTTCAAGTTGAAACTGGGGACGCACCCAGAGAGCAGGGTGTGTTAGCCTGGTAGCAGCTAACGTAGCCTGTGGCCTCTGAGGAGCAGGCTGCAGACGGTCTGCAGTTCAGCAGCTCTCTTTTTGCATTAACAATACATTTCCTTCAGCTAGACAAACTAAATGAACATATACTGTGCGTGTGACTCCACAGAGATCACACGGCGGCCTCGCACAGCCTGAGCGCCCTCGTGGACGCTGTATCACTGACCACACATATCCTCTGTGTCACACATGCTATTGAACCTAAACCTGTTCTCTAACAAATCAGACACCGGAGCTGGACCTCAGAGGCTCTGTGGAGCAGTGATGCCTCAGAAGCAAAGTCCCCCGAGGCCCCATCCCTTCCTCTGCATTAAAAATGCATAAGGGCCTTCTATAAATACAGCTATGAAGTGTTTCATCTAAAGGGCCTGGGCAGAAACCCCACTCTCCCTCCTGCTGTTAGCACAGAGCGCTCGCTCCCTATCCTGAGCGCTGACTCCTGAGGGGACATACTGACACACTGCAGCTGTTTGTTTACTGTATACGTGACCTTTTAACCTCTTGTTGTCTCCTTTGCTTTAATCAATACCTTTAAAAAAGATGGAGCTAAACAGGAAGGAGCTTCTAGTTTGTACAAGATTAGATCCCTTTCTCTGCATGAGGAGGGCGGGACGTCTCCGAGCTATCTGTTGTACTATACCTCACAGATACATTAGCGCTGATACATTATCATTAATAATTAGTTAGGCCTCTTTCTATGGTAAGCTGAGAACGTGATGTCCATGAGATCGAAGTATTATTGGAAGGCAGAGCAGAGGCGGCAGACGAACTCTATTCCTCTGCTGTTACTCCTCTCCCTGTCTTTCTTTGTGCTGGACGACCATGTACCACTGTTTCCGTAGCAACGGCTGCCTGCCTGCTAGGTCAGGATGCTGCAGAGATGGCTGAGAGGACATCATAGTGTGTGTGTGTGTGTGTGTGTGTGTGTGTGTGTGTTGAGGAATGCTGCCAGACTGAAATTGCATGTGAAATCATGGCGGTGGCGTGGAGCTGTGAAGCAGCGCTGACAGCACAAGATGAGGTTTGCTGGTGATGATCAGAGTCTCCCTGTTGGCTCATCACCTTAAAATGAATCTGACTCTTATTTCAGGTTCAATGAAACGTATACAGTGTGTTCACTGTGTTGAAATGTCTTTTCACTGTATTTGTCAGGGTCACAGTGTGGCTATTAACAGAGACTGTCTGTCACATCTCGTACACGTCACACGTGTCACATCCTGGACCTGTCGAATCGCTGTCAAAAAGACAAAACAACAGCTCGTGTTGAACATGTCAGCAGTCCTGTACACTTGCTCTGAGACGCCCACCTCACACACATCTCTGTCACAAGATGTGACAAACAGAGCAAAGAAAGAATTTACAGCTTTGCCAGAACGCAAGAAAAGCTCATTACAGCCTCAGTAAAGAGAGATGAGCGTGAGTGATGCTCCTCTTTCTGTGCACGTCATCTCCTACTGCTGTTACAGTGTAATCCTCCCTTCCTCTCACTGTGTAACCCATACAACACATTCACACACTGAGGTGCAGAAATGTTCCCTCTGATAGCTGCTCAGAATCAAAGAAACGAGGCGCTGAGTACGACTGAGCAAACGCTCTCTCTAAATTTAGGCTACAGCTGCTTGCAGCCATAATTCCAGCTCTTATTGGTCTTCCAATATGGCCACCAGAGAGTGTTACATCACCTGAAGTTACTCCACAGCCACACTCACCCAGTCGGAGGGAAAACTCGTAGAAGCGCTTCAGTTTGGCCACCAGGGGGCAGACTGCGTTCCAGGCCTTCTCCTGCAGAGCGAGGTCGCCTGGGTTCTGGATGGCCTGCAGGCGAGGAGCACAGATGTTACTCTCCAAAAATGATCCTCTGTCTCTTCTGTCCTCGCTGCCTCAAAGCCAAACTTCACTTAGGGAAAACATTTTCACTTTCAGCTCTGATATCACTTCCATATTATAGTAATTTCAGTTCAGCAAAAACTTCAGTATCAAAGACTGTCAAATGTCATTAACCAGGAAAACCTCATTTAGTTTTACTGACATGACACATAACATCCTTTGTATTATTTAGGGAGGTTATTTTAAGACTTTACGAGACATAGTTGACCAAAACACACAACAGGCACATACAACAAAGTAGCAACAACATTTCTTAGGGACTGTCCTTAATGTATCAGAGGCTGGAGGATATAAAATGTGTACATGCTTGTATTTTCCCTTTATGTTTTTTTATTAAAGGTTGCTCTGGTATGATATTAGGGTACACATGTATATTCAGTTTGCTCCACTGGGAGCAATTTGGGGTTCAGAATCTCGCACAAGGATGCTTTGACATGTAAACTTGAGGAGCTGGGGATCAAACCACTGATCTACTGATTAGAGGATAACCAGCTGTACCTCCTGAGTCACAGCCGCCCAATAAAATGGGACAGTGATGCTGAACTTCATTGACCAGAAAGAGCTCTTCTCAGGAGGTAGAGCGGGTCGTCCACTAATCGGAAGATCAGCGATTTGATCCCCGGCTCCTCCAGTCCACATGTCAAAGCATCCTTGTGCGAGATACTGAACCCTAAATTCCTCCCACTGGCTGTTCCACCGGTGTGTGAGTGCACTGAGTAGCAAGTGGCACCTTGTACGGTAGCCTCGGCCACCAGTAGCCATGTTTCCATCAGCCTGTTTAGATGCGCATCTAGAAGTATCGCATTGGAAAATTATGATGGAAACGCCAAAATTTGAATTAAAATCCCCTGATTTGCACAAACTAAAATGGTTGGTTGATTCGAAAAAATGTTGATTTGCAAAACGGGGGATGGAAACAGTTATGTTCGAATTAAGTCTGACGTAGCGCACCTCTCTCCATGGTGATATCCACACTCCGGGTCGGGAAGGCGGTAATGCATTTACAAGCTGGTTGCCAACCGCCAGAAAACGTAGAAGAACTTGTTGAAGACTTGTTTTGTTTCCGGTTCTGCGGAAAACTCGCGTGAGTTCATAGTTTTCACCAAAGTCCGTACATTCTTTTAATGCGCATTTCCCAATGATTCGAATCACTTTTGGATGGAAACATAGCTAGTGTGTGTAGTGTGACTCGTAGTGTAAAAAGCACTTTGAGTGGTCGAAAGAGTAGAAAGGCGCTGTGCAAGTGTAGTCCATTTATTTTCTTGGTTTATCTTTACTATGAATATGGGCAACAGGTATGGCGTGTCACGACTGGCTCGGGCACTATGGGTACTTCAGATGGTGACTTTCTGTCATTTATCAGAGGTCTGAGGAAAGAGCCGTGTGGCTCCAAACATCACTGCATTAAAATCCTTCTAAGTGGGAACTGCTGGGTGTGCAGACTTTGCCTGACGTTTCTTTGGTCCAACACCCACTCCATTGGACGTTGGAGTGTGCGTGTCTTTGGTATTGTTTCTTTACTCTATGAAACTTTATGAAAGACTTAGATATCAACAGGTTTTTGGACATGTGCAAATATTGCAACGCTGATTCTCAAGAAAGTGTTTGAGGGAATTTAAGAAGGAGGATGTGTTCACACGGTCCAACAAGTGCTCCACTGATAAGAGCACTTTGAAAAAATACTATTTTGATACAACGAAGCAAAATGTAACGTGTCTCCAGCCACAGCTGCATGTAAGTGAAAGAATTAGTGGAATATACATTTTTTAAGGATTATTTTTATGTGTTTTTGCCTTTGTTAGATAGAGCAGTTTAAGAGGGGATGACACGCAGCAAAGGGGGCACAGGCTGGAATTGAACCTGCAGCAGCTGCAGCAAGGACACAGCCTCTGTGCCCGGTGAGCTACTGGGCGCCCAGCTCTGCAAATAGCTTGGAAGGAATGTTGTCTTTTTTGGAAAGAGGGCAACAATCTGAATATTTTGTGCATGTGAACACAGTGACCAGCTTCAGCAATCCTCTGCAGCTGCACATGTCAAGTGAAATACAGTTAAGTGTAAGAGTCTGCCTAAGTGTCTTAAGACATGTCATCAAGGTGAGCAGACGAGTGATGCCAACAGCTGAGCGGTGGAAACTGGTTACAGTAACGTGTCTCTGAATCTGGTGTTCATGGAGACGGCACAGCAGCTTCCTAACAGGTGATGTTTATGACTCCACCAGAGCGTTGCCAAAAAAACAACATATTGCCTGAAATGTTTGTTTGAAAAAACTCTTTCACACATTTCTGTCTGTGCCTATATTCAGCACAGGCTGCAGGCTGCACCGTGTACAGAGCTGCACCCCGGCAGGCCACGTGAATCACACACTGCACCGTGGCTCGACAGTTTATTGATGTTCAGCACTTATCGACTGCTTCGCACTCACTTCTCGTATCTCCTGGCCAGCGCCATTATAGGACTGCAGCTCGGCGAGGATCCCATGAGCCTCCTCCAGCACGGCGCTGACCTGGTTCCACACGGCTGTCTCTGCCTCCGTGGGCTGGGCGTCTGGGAGGGGAGGAAGGAAGGGGAGCAAAGAGGGGAGGAGGGAAAGAGGAAGAGAGAAGGAGTGGGAAGTGAAAGTGTGATGTAAGGTACGGTTGAATATATGGAGGGATTTGGCAGAAAAGAGGAAAGGAAAGATGGCGAGGAGGGAGGGAGGAGATAATGAGAGGAGATTTGAGGAGAGAAGGAGGTTAGTGACGGAGGAAGAGCTGAAGAGGTGACAACCTTAGACGGCCAGATAAACACCTGAGAGTGACTCACTACACGACTGCAAAATGTCCCTACAAGTGGAAATCACTGCGCAGTGGACACTGCAGCCATCTAGGGTCCAAATCTGGCCACTAAATGAATGATCCAATTTACCCGCCATCGAATTATAACAAGAGACCTGCACGCCACGCTCTGTCACACAGCGAGGTTTGATTACAGCGTGTGGTGTCCAATAAGGACATGAAGATGACGAGTCAGTTTCTCCTCAGGGAACTTTTTGGATGTGATAACAGATAATTTAACATCCTGATGGTTTGAGTCGCAGTAAAAGAGACCGGACTGCTCCACTTGTGTCTGACTGCTGAACTTTAATCGTCTCAGCTTTCTGTTCAGAGGAGATTTATGCTGCTAGGTGTAATTGTCTCATCAGATCCAGGTAATAGTCTGATCCATCTCTGCATCTATGAATGGGTAGAGACTTTATTTTGCCCTTGAGGTTTAATTGTGAGAAACATTAAAGCAAACACTCAGTAGGGAGGAGCACCTCTGGGCTCTGTATCTGTCTCACTCACACACACACCGAGCAGCGTACGTACTGTAAACTCAGTGTTTTTGCCGCAGGGCACCTCCCAGTCACAGCTCTGCTTTGTGTGCCCATGTGGCGTGCTGCATGCGTACAGGAGGGATTAAGTGTTTGAGGGACACAATTTAGGACGCGTCCTCTCGAGTCATCGTTGTGTTTGGATTTCTTTTCCTGCAGCTGTCCGTCTCCATGTGTGACTCAGGTATAAAGAGGGAGTGGGAGTGGGCCCAGGCAGCTCTCTACATGCGGTGATTATTTTTGCACCCTGAGGCATCGTCTCCCTGCAGAGAAAGAGTAATCATGGAATATTTGTTATCCTACATGCACACCGGCTGCCACAACACGCACAGCAAGCACTGCTATTTTAGTGATCTCACCAATGTGCTCCTGTGTTCCTGCCGTAAACAGCAAGATTTTGTTTAATAGGTACAGTAATTAATAAATGAGCAAAGCATATGCTCATGGCATTAAGGAATAGTTTGCTTTCTTGCAGCGTCAATAACACATCACTCTTATATCTGAATGCTGAATAGGTGAATGGAGATGCTTAGCTTAGTTTAGAATAAAGTCTGGAGGCGGGGGGGAACATCTGACCTGAGTCTGTCCAGAGGGTTTTTTTCTTCACCTATGGTGCCTGAAAGGTTTTCATGAGGTTTAAATGATGCCAGATGACCCAAATACCTTGTCTCATCTAACTGATTGTTAATCAGCCGTTAATGATTGGATGAGACAGAACTTCCTTGAGCTAAATGAAGATAAGATTGAGATCGTACTAGTGGGCCCAAAAAATAAGAGGGACCTGGTTCTCACTGATGTTGGTCACCTGACCACACAGACACGACCTCCAGTCAGAAACCTCGGTGTCATTTTAGATTCTGATCTCAATTTTAAAGCTCATTTGAATTCGTATGCTGTAAAGCCCTGTGAGGCAAATTGTGATTTGTGATATTGGGCTTTATAAATAAAATTGATTGATTGATTGAATTGAATTCATTAACCCAAACTGCATTTTGTCATTTACACTATACAGCTCAGGTACGACCTCTGCTGCTGCTGAGCCAGCGAGATGCTGAAGCTTGTTCATGCTTTTGTTTCCTTGATTACTGTTTTATTTCTTTGCTGTTCGTCTCTACAGCTGAATTGTGAAACACTGAACTGTGCATTAAGTTCATTCATTGACACATCACCCACAAAATGACCATCTGTATATCAGTTAGTCATGCTGGTGCACCTTTAATCGCTGAGAGAACTTTGTTTGTCTTGCAAGCCTCCACAGGAAACACGGTACACATTTAACAACAGCAAAACTCTGTTAAAACATCTGTTTACTGACTCTGACACAACTCGTGCAGAATAATCCAAGTCCCATGTATCCAGTCATACGCTCAGTCTCATCCATAATAATGAGGCGTTAAACAATGACGGCAACTGGACGTGTATCATGCTGACGTGAAAGGACGGCTTTTGTTGTTGGTGTCTGATGCTGGAAGTCGACAACTTGATAAATCAATATGTTCACCGCTTTCTGTGGGGGATGCAAGAAAAACGTTGTCCTCACAAATTCAAGCTAACACTGCAGAGCTAATTAATGTACAAGTGGTCATTTTGGGGGTGATGTATTTGAAGTGCTGGACTCTTTCTGGAAAGTTGACATCACTCCTTTTTATATTTTGGTTTTTGTATGGATTTAAAAAAAAGTCACATAACATGCGTAGAGAGCTTCAGAGACGCTGAGGAGTGGATTTTGTTTCGCCCTGTTTAGTCTTTATGCTAAGCTAAGCTAAGCTAGCCGATCTGACTGTAGCTTCAAAAGCAGGATTTTAAAAGATTTTTCCAAGTAGTTTTAATGTTTGATATAAATCATCAGTGCAACTGTTTTGCTCCTGATCCGTCACAAGTTTGTAAGGCGGTATATTCATTAGCATTCAGCCATGAATAGTTTAACGAGAGCTCAGGATGGAGTTGATACCAAACTTTGAGCTGTGTGACAGAGGTGAGTGTCTCTGGGCCGAGGAGGAGAGCTCACAGATGGCACCGGGGGGGCCGGGGGGGCCGGGGACGTGTCTAAAGCTGCCGAGCCTCAGTCTGACTCATTCCACTCGCTTCTGAACTAAAGTGAATCACAGGCATAATAAATGAAGGGGAAATTCAGCCTGTCTGACAGCTGACGTCTCTCTCGCCAGCAGTGAGCTCTCCCACTCTGACATACAGTCAGTAAAGGAGGAGGAAGAGGAGGAGGAGGAGGAGGAAGCCAGCTGTTAAAGGGGGAAAGTGGTTGAGGAGGAGCAGAATATGTTGGGACACACAGCAAAACATCTCCATCCTAACAATTCATTCAGTCTCAGAGATCAGACGTAAAATCTTCAGCAGGATTTGTTTTTAACATTTTAAGTTTTTGAAACAGCTGCAGAAGATTTTAACGCTGAGCACTGAAATAAAATGACTTGTTATGATGGACTTTTTCACACTGCAAAGTTTAAGATTCACCGAAAAGGAACATGAGAAAAAGGGGGGACAGAGGTGGTTTGATTTACCAACCTCCTTCACAATCTTTCTCTCTTTTCTCTCTTCATCAGTCTCACTAACACACACACTGTTTAGTGCAACACACACACACACACAGGTCAGACACACAACAGGTCACACAATAGGGGATGAGGAGATGAGGAGGAGGAGTGGTGACGATGGACTTTTGTGGGCCATCGTCATCCCCGAGCAACAGAGCCTCACACAGGACTGGCATCTTGGCATTCGCTGTTTGTGTCTCCTCAGTTTTTGTATCTTAGGAGCCGAGATCAAAGCATCATTGTTGTCACTTTGCTCCGGCGTCACCATGCCTTTGTGCATCTGTCTTCGTCTAATAAGATGTGGCGCGTGTGAATAAGACTCTTTAGAAAGAAGCCAAACGCCTCTCAAATGCCAGTCCCTGGAGCAGAAATCAAAAGATAAAGAGGAGGGTGAGGAGGAGGAGGAGGGAGGAAGGAGTAAATAAGGATGTAAAGATGACACGATGGTCAGCAACGATCGATGGAATGAGGAAAAGAAAGCAAAAGGCAACAAAGAGAAAGGGATAACTCAAAAAAATAAGAAGCGGATGGTCTCACGTTCAAAGTCAAGGAAAACTATTGGGCCATGCTCAAGTTCGGCGCAAGCCAGCACTTTCAGGAGGTTTCCCATGAGCCCCCTGGAACAGAGAGAGGGGAGAAGTCTGTGGGTGATGAGGGGACGGGTGTCGGGGCTGTGCACGTGTACGTGTGTGTATGTGTGTGTGTGTGTGGTGTGTGAGAGGTGACGGTGTCGGGGTGGAGGACTGGATGAGAGAGGGCTGTTGGGATGATGTGGTGGAGGAATGTTCTGGGTGAAGCATGGCAACATGAACACAGAGCATCTTTAATCCCACTCCTTTATTTACAGATCAATATGTCACTGATCTGGTGATGATGGCCGTCATCAAGGTCAGAGGTCAAAGGTTACTGAGAAGACAGTGTGAACAGGCAAAAATCTATGTGAACAATTATAACTATAAGAATTTATTCTTCACTCTGTGACACAACTCTGAAAATATGTGGTATTTTATTTGTTTAAATAGAAACTGAGTGCAGTGAAAAATAATAATATTTGAGAAAGAACGAAAAGAAATGACCCCCTCAATTAAAAGTATGTATTTATAAAAAATATATATAATGATTAGAATTTATTTCTCATTTTCTGGCAAAAATCTTAAACAAAAATCCTAAAATTATTCCAAGAATCAAGCAAAACAAATAAAATAAAAATAAATGAATAAATTAAATAACAAAAAAATATTATTTATTATTATAAAATCATAATAACAGAGAAAAAAGAAAAAATAATAGGAAACTAAATAATAATAAATAAAACAATTTATCCCTTTCCAGTAAAACTCTTAAATTATATATTTTTGTAAAATTGTCTAAACTAAAAAATAAAAGACTTAAATTATATGTCAGTAGGAACTGAGTAAGCTAATCCAAGAATCAAACAAAAATAATAAAGAATTGAGAATCAAAAAATGTAATTGAAAAACAAACAAATACAAAATAATTTTTCAATTTTCTGGCAAAAATCCTAAATTATATGGCATTATGTTGGTTTCATGAGCAATTGAGTAAACTATTCCAAGAATAAAGTATAAATAATAATAATTGAGATAGAATGAAAATAATTTAAATGAATTCTAATTTTTTTTTTTTTTTTTTTTCTGGCAAAAATCTTAAATGATATGGTATTATTTTTGTTTCACTAGGAATTGATTAAATCATCCCAACAATCATGCAAAAATAATAATTGAGAGAGAATTAAAATAATTTACTCCACATGTTCTGGCACAAATTGTTGATTATATGGGATTATAGTTGTTTCAATAAGAACTGAGTAAAATCTCCAGAGAAACAAATACTGAAAAATCAAATTGAGAGAATCAAAATTACTTGATAACCAACCGAATGACCTCGAGAGCAGAACCGAAAATAAAACTACACGAGTGCCCGACTGATTCGACCATCTCCGTCTGTGAGAACTCTGTAATGAGAGCTGTGTGTCAGAAATGAAACTGGACGAGACAAAGCGAGAAAGAGACGAGTTTCTGTGACATAAAAGTGAAGACGGAGAAATGTCTTACAGTTTTAATGTAGGTTTTACCTCTGAGGTTTATGGTTTAAAATTATTCATATTCTTCATTACTTTTATTTCTATTTATTTCTTAAGATATTTTGTTGAATAACACTGATTAAAAAACATAGTGTAAAAGTGCAGACCTGCATTAAGAGTCAAAGCTGGATATACTGTGTAAAACTCAAAATATATATCCGTAACTTTTAGTGTTGTTTAAGATATAACAGCATAAATGAACTCTACTCTGAACCTGTCTCAGGTTTTGACTCACACTGAGGCCTGTTTAGTCCCTGCACGTTATTTTATTTACACCATCATCAGACGCAGCAGTTTTCAGTAGAGAGAGTGGGACTAGAGAGCGTCTGATAGTGACAAACCACACCCACAACAACACTCCATCACAACACCAACAACTCAGCAGCTCACACCCAAATATCCCTCCGGTGACCCCGCCCAGCGACCTCCCACTGAACACCTCCGCTGCACACATGTGACCTCACATCTCAAGCACACAGACACGTGCACACACCCCGGCGCTCACTTACTTTCAAAGTCCAGGAAAAAATGTGGACAGTTCTCTAAATCCTTGCCAAGGACCTTAATGAGGTTCCCCATGGCTGGCGACCTGGACGGGAGGAAACAACAAGATGCATACAGAACCTGGCAACCCGCAGGAAAATACACAACATGCACATGGAAACCACAGCAGGTCGGGAGCGTTTTATTTTTACCCATCTGCACTTCTCTAATCATCCCTTATTCTTCCTCCTCCTCCTCTTCCTCCATCCTTCTGTCTCAGCAATATGTCCCGAGCAAAGTCAGACAGTCCCGTCATAAATGACACTGATCACAGTTTGCATCCCATACACAGCGCACGCTGTCCTCCATTAGACGCAGGCCGACATCCACTCGTGAATCATTTCGATCGCTCATCAGGAGTCACAAGAGCTGAGCACAGGATTTAATCCAGTTACATCACTATAGTAACCTAATCAAAGCCTACTCTCTGCTAATGCTCCTCAAGTACAGCAGTCTATAGATTCTTTATGACGAGCTCTTTATACTTCATACACAAAGGCCACGTGCCAGAGCTTTATGAAGCCCATGATGTGAGCGTGATCAGATTATACTGCAGGTCAGACAGACACAGGATACACAGGAATACATGCTGGGTCTCTGCACACGCAGCTGCGGATCACACTGCATATGTCAGGTGTTTTACAACTGAGGAGCAGCGACCAGGCCAAACAGTGCGGAGCTGAAGGTTTCCACAAGACCACGAGATCTGGTACCAAGACCAGAGTCACAGCGACAACAGATTATACTGCATCATGAGGGGAGAGCCATGGATCATGATTCAGGAGGTGAATGTGTCACTAGTGGGATCCAAACTGAAATAATTTCCCTAATATTAAGCCTTTTTCTCTCTGATCGCTGAATCAAAACGGGATAGATTTTAAATAGTAAATCATCGTGTGTGTAGATTATTCTCTGAACTAACAAGGTGGCAGAACACACAGTATGCACACAAAGAAGTAATGTGATCTAACAAGAGATATCTGGGATAAACCTATATCTTGGTATCTATCCTGAGGATGTAGCATCTACAATCCAAGAAGGACATAGTAGTTTGGTACTGGTTGAACTGAAGCATCCATCTGGTGTCCAAACCCAGTGAAGTCATTGTCATGTTTGAGATGATGTGAGCTTTGTGACATGGTGCGTTATCCTGCTGGAAGTAGCCATCAGAAGATGGGTACACTGTGGTCATAAAGGGATGGACACGCTCAGCAACAATACTCAGGTAGGCTGTGGTGTTTAAACCATGTTCAGTTGGTACTAAGAAAATCTCCCCCACACCATTACACCACCAGCAGCAGCCTGAAGCGTTGATACAAGGCAGGATGGATCCATGCTTCCATCTGAATGTGGTTTTTCCAATCTTCTATTGTCCAGTTTTGGTGAGAAAACCCGTGTGAATTGTAGCCTCAGTTTCCTGTTGTTAGCTGACAGGAGTGGCACCTGGTGTGGTCTTCTGCTGCTGTAGCCCATCTGCTTCAAGGTTGGACAAGGTGTTGTTGCTTCAGAGATGGTCTTCTGCACACCTTGGTTGGAACCAGTGCTTATTTGACTTCCTGTTGCCTTTCTATCATCTTGAACCAGTCTGGCCATTCTCCTCTGACCTCTGGCATCAACAAGGCATTTTGGCTCACTGGATATTTTCTCTTTTTGGGACCATCCTCTGTAAACCCTAGAGATGGTTGTGCTGAAAATCCCAGTAAATACTCAGACCAGCCCGTCTGGCACCAACAACCATGCCACGTTCAAAGTCACTTCAATCACCTTTCTTCATCATTCTGATGCTCCGTTTGAACTTCAGCAGCTCGTCTTCACCATGTCTACATGACTCAATGTTAATGAGCTGCTGACACCTGATTGGCTGATTAGCTACCCGTGTCTGCAGTTGATGAGTGTATACTGTATGTGATGTTCTCAGGATTTTAACAACCTTAAAGCTACTTCAGGAGGAAATTTAAGGAACATAGATGGAGGAGGACTGAGAGGCCTCATGTGTCACGTTAGAAAGACCCACAATAAACACAGAAACCAAGTGGAATCCAATATTCAAAAATGACTCTCGTCTGTGCCAGTGTCAAACAGCCTCCCTCCTTAATCGCCTCCCCTCCTCGATCATAAAGGGCCTTTGGTAGCAGAAGGTAAGCAGCTGCCAAGTTTCACTTCCTCTGTGTTTATGTGCTATGTTAGCACACGGCGGAGGCCGATCACTTTCCCCCTGCAAGAGTGATTTATGGGCAGCATTAGCATGTTTACGAGATGCCACCGTCCTGCGAAAAAACCCTCTTTTCACTGTTACTCAGCAGAACGGGTGTTGCAATGCAGCAGTGGGGTACAGACGGGGGGGATGGAGTTACAGTCCAGTCGCTGAGACAGCTCGACACTCTGATGAGAGCTGCGTCTACTGTATTACACCTTTATACCATCTACCAAATCTGTTGGGAGGCAGAGAGGGGAGCGATATGCTGAGTCACTGCTGTGACGTCCAGACGTGAAAAACGCAGCCCGACTCCTCGTGACTGTTCGACCACCTGCTCCCAGATACACCCTGAACTGATGCTATGAATACATGAATACCAGATTCACATCTTCACCCTGACAAGGTCACGGCAAAGGCAACATCAAGCTGAGGCTCACATCGCAGCCTCATACAAAGCAATGAAAGCTTTCTGACATGCGAGGAGGAGGAGGGTGTGTTAGAGGTGGCGTACACCGCCCGAAAACACACACACACAAACGTTAACACACACAGAGCGAGTCTGGAGCAGCATGTGGTCCATCCTGAGAGCAGCGCTCGGCTGATGGTTGCCAGGATACTGTTGGCCTGGTAATATCGTCTGCTCGTCTCAGCAGAAGATGTGGAGGAAAAAAAAGCTTCCAGCTCTGCTCATGCTCTGGGTCAGCTGCTTACAGCACTGATCTGATGCAGCAGGCTTTAACAGCACTCTTTGTGTTCATCGCACAACACCAACAGTAAACACAAATATTCACCAAAAAACACCCTCCAGGAAATCTAGAAACGAACCGACAGCTTCTCACACCTCTTCTTACCCTCTTTTCCTACAATCGATTTGCCTCTTCTGTTATCTGTAGCCCTGTTCTTCTTCGTCTTGGTCTTCGTCTTCCTCCTGTTCTCGTCCTCCCTGCTTTGTGAAGCGGTTGCTGTGAGTAAATCCCAGTAAGCCGGCTCACGGCGATAGCTGCAGTCCCACGGTGGCACTGGTTTCATAGAGACTGATGTAAACTTCTGCTCTCGCTCTTTCTCCCTCTGCCTCTGTGTATCTCTGTCCACTTCACACTTCTCGTTTTCAGCCATCTATTTAAAGGCCTGTGGTTTTCTCTATTTGCTCTGCGTGCCCGATGCTGCACTTTGTTCTTTTTTTGTGTGTGTTATTTGTCATGCTGGTGGAGGAGGACACTCTGCAGGGCGAGGCTGTCTCTAATAAGAGCTTAAAATACTGTCTGTGCAACGTTATATTTGCATTTCTGTCTGTTTCCTCTGGCTGCACCGTCCTGATGTGTGTCCTTATCTTTTCAGCTCATACGCAAACAGAGAAAACTCCTTCTCTCTTTTCGTTTCTGACGTCAGAATGGGTTCCTCAAAAATATCCCCTCCAGCGCTCTTCTCTGCCTCACTTCTCTATTTCACCACTCAGCAGCACTCTCCCGGCTCCTCTGGCCTCGTCTGTCACAGGACATCTCTGTCATGGTGCCATCCGGTCTCGCTGGTGGCCCTTAGGTGCAAACAAATCTAAGTGGCAGAATGGAAATGGCGATCAGCTGTGTAAACACATGTTCCCTCTTAAACTGGCATCCATAATGTACATTACATAAAAGCCGTTGGATGTATCAGCGTTTGATATTAAGACATCACATTCTGTGAATTAGGAAGTGTGCTTGGCGGCCACCAGTTGCAGTTTCTCTTCCACGCAAACACACAACATGTTTGCAGACAGCCAGCGTGAAAGTGGAGCAAAGTGCCCGTCTTATGCAACCGCGCGGCACACAGCTCTCATCTGTAGTCCGGCAAGAGAAACCAAACCGAGGGGCTCCTCGAGTCTTAATAAAGACACGGCTCGGCTCCCACATGGCGACTGAAAAGCAAACCTGGTCCAGACTGGGAGCCAAGCAGGCAGAGCGAGGCCTCCCGGCTTCCTTTCAGCTCGTACTGAAAGATCCCTCCTGTTACAGCCCGCGAGCTTCAGCACTGTGGATTTACTGAGCACAGTAACAACACCGCCCGCCTGTGCCAAGTCTAACGTCTATTAACTCAGCAGTAATACCATCTGAACTCCTCTCTCCATCTGTGTCTCTTTCTCTCTGCCTCTAAACCACAATGATCTCTCTTTCAGGAGCACACTGGCTATTCAGTGGCCTGTGAATCAAACCCAAGCAGCAGCTGCACTGTACACAACCGATGCAGCGACTGTACTCTCCCAGCTCTCCTCTCTCCCATCACTCTTTCCTTACTCCTTAATTGTCTACCCGTCTCTCCTCGCTCAGACTCGCCCATATGGTGTTTCTCTGTCGTGTCATTATTTTTCAGCTCAGTTCTTAAAAACACATCTTTTCCCACTCCTCATTTTTCCTTCCTACCTTCGCTTGTGTTTATCCCTCCAGAACACTTCACTGCATCAACCAGGGCTTGTCAGCTCCACACAGTGGTTACAGCATCAGCACCNGGGGGGGGGGGGGGGGGGGCGGGGGGGGGGCAGGAGGGTAGTCTTAAATTAGGTTTGAGGAAGCATCGGCTCATTAAGGCCAAAGAAAGCATGAACAAAGTGAGGGCCATGAGGGCAGATTAACATAAGAGCAGAAAAATACCACAATAATTATGTAATGAGGCTAGTGCTGGTTCGCCTGGGGTCATCTCTGTGTTCTCCTGGGCCTGGCGTAGCCTTGTGTTTAATTTTGAGCTTGTTTCTCTTGATATAAACCAACACTGTAAGAGACTGTCTTTACAATTTAAGTAGCAAAAGAACAAAGGTGTGTGCACGTTTCAAATGCAGTTTGAGTGGTTAAAATCTGTTCAGCCACTGTGGAGACATCAATGTCTAAATCTAAGGAAACTGTCTTGCCTGCAAGTTTGACGACTAATGGTTTAAAAAGTATATACCAGCAGTAGGCTATAAGCTGTATGTGGGTGATTTCAACATGCTGACTCAGAGATACACTCAATATTTGAGCGGATACTGAGTTTGGGAGCACAAGACTCTGGGAACAAAGACAAAGGATATGAATGTACCCAGCTAGCATTGCAGCGTAACTAAATACACAGAGATTTACCTGCTACTAGGCATCTACACACGTTACTATTCTGTAGTTTAAACTGATATTTTTCTGCCGACCAGAGAAACAAGCTGTGATTACAACATTAATATACTGTATCATCACAGACAGTAAACTGACAGAGTGAGCATGTTAGCATACAGTTGCCTTACTGCACATCTAGGAGATGCAGAGTAACGTTAGCATCATCTAGACTGTATGATAAAGATAGACGACATGACATCTCCCCAAAACCAGTGTTAATTGGTAACGACCTTTTTTCTATGACAGAAACAAGAGAGTGTTTTCAAGACAAGAAGCGACGAAAGTGTTTGTGGTGGACTATCGGACATTGACGTCTGTCCGTCCTGGAAGAGGGATCCCTCCTCAGTTGCTCTTCCTGAGGTTTCTACCGTTTTTTTTCCCCGTTAAAGGGTTTTTTTGGGGAGTTTTTCCTGATCAGCTGTGAGGGTCATAAGGACAGAGGGATGTCGTATGCTGTAAAGCCCTGTGAGGCAAATTGTGATTTGTGATATTGGGCTTTATAAATAAAATTGAATTGAATTGAAATTGTTCTTGTAATGATCTTCAGATGCCACATGAACAACAGGCTGGTAAACTCCAGTAAATAGTCTGCACCATGATGTTTGGGTTGGTGCGAGTTGTGAGCTGTAATTCAGTAGTAAATAATCAGCCGTGTGTGTCTGACTGTGGATGGTGGAGCTGCTGAATGGATTTGTGGGGTTTGTTAGTTGCAGTTAGCAGCTAGCTCCGCTCACAGACTTCACAGCTTCACCCCGCAGGACTCCACTCAGTCCGGACTGGAGAAGGTTTGTGGGTTGATGGTGTTTGACAGGCAGGTAGGAGGCTCAGTTATCTGTGAGTGTAGCTGTGCTGTAAGTAAACAGGCTGAACTCAGATCAGTTTTCTCTGACAGAGATGAAAGTTTAGTTTGAATCACCAACTCTGTGAGAGGACACCAGTTTAAACCTCCAGACTAACATGTTGCACATGAAGAAACAAGTTATGTTTCTGCTTCTTAACAGTCACATGGATAAGTCAGAGTTTACAATGAACCAGGGGACAAATCCTAGTTGGCTCACATTAGTTATTTGTGCTGTCAGAGCTTTTGAGAGCGGAAGTTAGCCATTCGGCCAGCGGAAGCAAGACGCTGGGCCGCACTAAGTTTCTAGTGCTCTCACTCCGATTTCATCACATATTGACGTTTAGTCATAGACTTTCCAATTCCACTTAGGTGTTGACATTCTGGGACACACTGGCTGCATATCATGCCGATGTGATAGGACGGCTTTATTCGTCTGTGTCTGACGCCGGAAGTCACTGACGAAGCGCCGGATTTCAGCGCTTTTGAAAGTGAGACTGGCTTGAAAAAGCAAGCCTTTTCGGTGATCAGGAAACTAACAATGAGCTGAAACAAGCTAAAAGGCTAAGCAGCACTAAGATGAACTGCAGTCAGAGTCAGGTGATAATTCTCTGAGTCTGTCACTACATCTACCCCTTGTCGTGTCAGATATAGTCATTTGATCAATTATTCTTAAAAACCTATAATAGCTGCTTTAAATGTCTCATGATGGTCCCAAAGGAGTGATATCAGTTGAGTTATAACGTTTCCACACTGCAGTTATTAGCACTCCTGGATCACAGTCAGAAACAAAAGATTTGTAGCTTCATTCAAACAGATCAGTGTTTTCTTTCCACAAGCAGAATATATCTCGTCTGAACCTCGAAGGTTCGTCTTTGTTTCCAGTTTGTACATTTCAATAACAGATGAGGATCGTTAAGATTATCACATCACTGCATCTCTTACAATTCCAGCGCTGTCTTAATGATGGTGTAACTATTAACACTACTGCTGCTGCCCTTGCATCATCGAATCTCATCAATAGAGAGTGCAGACAGCAGAGAGGCGGAGGGGGGGTGGGGGGCTTTGAAGAATAGTTGCCAAGGAAACACAGCCTCTTATTCTCATGGCAACACACAGCCAGGTACTGTTCAGTGTTAGCAACATGGATGGATGGATGGATGGATGGATGGATGGATGGATGGACGGATGGACAGATGGACGGATGGATGGACAGACAGACGACCGTTCAATAGATTGATTGATGATTGGACGGACAGTCGGACGGATGGATGGACGAACGGTCAGATGGATGAATAGACAAACAGACAGTCGCAATAGAAAGATGAATGGATGGTTGGACGGGCAGACGGTTGGATGGATGGCTGGATTATTGCATGGATAGATGGATGGATGAATAGATGGACAGATGGGTGGATGGACAGATGGATGGATGGATGGATGGATGGATGGATGGAGAGACAATGGATGATGGAGAAATGGATTGTAGGATAAACGGATGGATGGATCGATGGATGGATGGACAGATGGACAGACGGATAGATTGTAGGATAAACAGATGGATGGATAGATAAATGGACAGTCGGATGGATGGATGGATGGATGGATGGATGGATGGATGGACTGTCATCTCCTTAATCTCCAGAGTGTGTTGGACACCAGATGATTGACTTTCCTTCTTGTGTGGTCGTAAACCAGACCTTCCACTCCTGGAATTACATGTCCCTTACCTTAAATAGGGACTTTCACTTTGACTGCGTCTTCCCTTACAGTAAATTACCTAAAGCTTATTGATCTGTCCTCTCAGTGAAAGGGCAAAGGTCAAGTACTGCACAGGACGCTGAGGTCAAGAGAGGTGACTACTTGACCTGAGACACTGAGGTCAACAGTTCTGGACAGAGTTAAAGAGGACTCCATCTTTCTACCTGAGTCTGACTTTGCTTGTTACGGTCTTCTTCTTCTTCTTGACCTTTAAAACGGACATGAAGTGGAATCCAAACTGTGTCTGCATACATTTATATGTCACCACTAAAAGGCCGTCTTCATTTCCTGGTGTTTGGAACCACAGAGAAGAAGTTGTTTGAGGTACAGTGTATCATTAATGGAAAAACAGCTCTCTGCAGCTGGTGTCATAAATATTAATGAGTTTTCAGATCCAACTGAAAGCAGACATATAATTTTACTGAGGCTTCGGGGCCCTGACTACACAGTTTGATGGATTAATAATTTTCATTTCTGTTCATTAGTTGAGTGCTTTAGTTTGCCATCAGAGCTCCTGTTTGCTTTCTGATTAATCTGAGCCACGCACAAACTTCTGCTTCCTTCTCTGGAGTTGATACACAACATTTCAGATGCAACTGCATTCACTTTGATTAGATTTAAATAATCTTAGACACATTTAATCTTTGATCCAACTCAGTTTTTATGTGCTCAAATACAGTCCAGTCAAAACAGGGTACAAATTTCTACAGTAAAACTGTAACCCTTCATAAAATGTTCTGTATATGGTAACTGGACTTACATAGCACCACTCAAAGAGCTTTTATGCTACATGTCACATTCACACATTCATACACTGGTGGTCAAGGCAACCATACCAGGTGCCACCCGCTCATCAGTGAAACATTCACACGCACTCACACACTGTCACAGCCATCAGGATTATGTATCTTGGACACTTGGACATGTGACCTGGAGGAGCTGGGGATCGAACCGCCGATCCTAGTGGACGACCCACTCTATCTCCTGAGCCACAGCCACCCTGTGTAGTAACACAAATGTTGTGTGTTCATACAGATACACCAACATAAAGTGTCAGTAAAGGACTGCTGATGGTGCTGAGGGGTCAAGTATGAACTGCACTGTCCCTGGTTTGATTTTACATCCATTTTTACTGTCCATCGAGTCCACCAAGAGGCTCCAGACCAGACTGAGTGCTGAGCTCAGTGGTTCATTGGTGACCTTGAAAACAGCAGCTTGAAAAATGGATGATGATGGATGGATTGATCAATGGATGGACAGACGGATAGACAGATGATGGATAGACAGACGGATGATCAGATGGAAGGCTGGATGGATGGATGAAAAGATGGATGGACAAATGGACGGACAGAAGAATGTACAGATGGATGGATGGATAGATGGATGCATGGACAGACTGATGGATGGACGAACAGAAGGACAGTGGATGGATGGTTGAATTGATGAATGGATAAATGGATAGACGGACGGATGGGTGGATGAATGAATGGTTGGACTGATGGATGGATGGAGAGATGGATTGACAGATGGATGGAAGGACAAAAAGATGGACAGATGGATGGATGGATGGATGGATGGATTGACTGACTGACGAATGGACAGACGGAGGGACAGAAAGATGGACTGATGGATGGATGGATGGATGGATGGATGGATTGACTGACTGACTGACGAATGGACAGACGGAGGGACAGAAAGATGGACGGATGGATGGATGGACAGATGGATTGACAGATGGATGGATGGATGGATGGATGGATGGATGGATTGACTGACTGACGAATGGACAGACAGAGGGACAGAAAGTTGGACGGATGGATGGATAGACAAACGAATGATCAGATGCATAGATGGATGGGCTGTAGGGTATACAGATGTATGACTGTTGACAGTGTGACTGTCCTATAGGATTCCTTGTTATGTTTGAAAACATATTAAAAGCGTTTTCGATCAGCGTTCTTGTTTGGTCCCTGATGAAGACGAATGTTGAACCGTTTTGATTCAGCACAATGCTGCTGGAATAACAAGAAAGAGATGAATGAAAGAAACAGGTCTGTGCAGGCTCCTCCTCCTTCAACCACACCAGAGTTCCAGCACAAATAATGGGGTTGAGGTAAATGGATCTGCACTTGTATAGCCCTTTTTTGGTCGTAAGACCTCTCAAACATACACTGGTGGCAGAGGCTACCATACAAGATGCCGGCAGCTGCTCAGCTTAAATGCACTCACACACCGATGGCTCAGCCATCAGGAGCAATTTGCAGTCCAGTATCTTGCCCAAGGATACTTTGCAGATTGGAGGCACGCAGTCTGGAGGAGCCAGGAATCAAACTACCGATCCTCCGCTAAGTTGATGACCTGCTCTACCTCCTGAGTCACAGCTGCACGTTTAAGGTGTTTCTTCATCTAACAACTAAACCACTACTATGACCAATGGCGACTCAATCTGCTGAGTAGGGCTGCAATATGTGTTTGAAAGCCTCAGAAACAAGAAGGTTTTGGTCGAGCATCTTCAGCATCTTCAAGTCTGTATAACTGAACATGCTTTATCCAAAAATTATTCCCTCATTTGTTTTGTAGCAAAAGGTCATTCAGAAGACAATACTGTTCATGCTCAGGCTCAGTTTTCTTTCTCATCCTGCCATTCACTCCCTGCATGCACACTCACCCGCTATCTCTAGCTGTCATTGTCAGGGGCTGTCAATCGAGTCATCAGCTGATTCACAATCAATCCACCACTGCTCCTCATTTTTTCCTCTTATCACCGCCTAGTCTTTACGGATTCATCAGCCTCATCAACCTCATCAGCCTCAGAGTCATCAGCCTTCACCACCAGCGTCTGGACTCCATGGGGGGATTTATCTTGCTGCCGCTCAGATGTCCCTCGATTACACAATATCTCCCTCTGGTGTCCAAGTGCCAAAGATTTCTGTTAAATCCAAGGGCCATAAACACGCCATGTCTTTAACCGCCTGGAAAACGCGAGGTCAGGCGCTAGGTGCTACTCTTGTTCCTTTTCTTTGCAAACTTTTAAGAGTGCAGTGGCAGGTTGCGTCCCCTCCATCCTCAACAAGCACCGCATCATAGCCTGTTTATCACAGACTGATATTTATGGATGAAGGGAAAAATATGTGTCAACTGTGATTGGTTGGTCCTCGTCACATGAAACACGTGTACGGGCCCTACACTGCCCTGTCCTGTAGCATGTGTTTATTGTTTCTCCAAAAACTTAGTGAGGTTTTCCTTTTATTTGTCGGCCTGTGTGAAAAGTGTTTGTATACCATACTTCTATATCTTCGTTTAAAGTATTTAAAGTCTAAACTAATCAGTCAGATTCCAGGAGGACTTTGATATTGGCGCTGCCACTTGATGAGCCTCGTCATGAATCAGTGTCCTGCTAATCAAATATTCCACTACTCTGCAGTCTCCAGAGAGCAGACACTGAGAGAGGAGTCTGGCCATGTGGAGGGACAGTCTTTAAATATAGCTGCTTTTTCAGCAACTTCAGGAGGAGATGGTGGAGGAGTGGGAGGGTCTGAGGGGGAGGACGGGGAGACAGCGAGAGATCACAGAGTCATTGTACACAGACATCTGTCCGCTCAGATGAGAGTCAGTGTTACTCAGCTCGTGTTAGTTCTGCTCACTGAACAGGTCGTTCTTTAAAAAACCCACTGGTGATTATTCCTCTTCTCACTCTCCATCTCTTTCACTCTCTCTCAACCTTTCCCTCGACACACCCCTCTCTCCGCCCCCCGTTCACTCCGAGCCCCTCTTTTATGCAGCCCTTCATTCACTCATCTTCTCACCACACACCCTTTTGACCTCTTCCTCTTCTCGTGTGTCTTTTCTATCCTCCCTCTCTCCTTTCCTTCTTTGTTCTCAGCGTACTCTGCCTAAAGGTGGAGACGAGTGAAGAGGGCTGAGGATAAATCTGCAGCTCATATGTGTGTTTTAAGAGACAGGAGGAGAGAAGAGGAGGATGAAGAGTGAAATAAACTCCCACATAAACTCACTCACTCCTCTGTTTGTTTGGAGAGAAGCCGAATTACATAATGTACAGTTAGTTTACTGTACAGTGCTGTGTGGAGCATCATGAAGGTGGAAGGATGGAAGGATGGAGGGGAAATGGGTGGAGATCATACAGTGGAGGTCAGTTTATGGGAGGAGATGAGAGAAATGAGAAGGAGACAGGAGAAGAGGGAAGGAAAGAAAAGGAAAGGAAAGGAAAGGAAACAAGAGGAGAGGAGAGGAGAGGAGAGGAGAGGAGAAGATAGAAGGAGGATACAGGAGAGGAGGAGACAAAGAGCCAGTTTCAGGAGTATAATGGGAGGTGGCAGTGTCAAACCCAGCAAGACCATCGCTAAAGATTGACTGCCAATGGAATGCTACAGCCAATTTGCCTCAGGCCCACACACACACACACACACACACACACACACACGCAATTATAGACACTGGCGTCCCTCGCTGAGGTGAGGAGGGAGGCAGAATAAAGGAGGAGAGCGGCTGAGCGTGAGAGCGAAGGACGGAGCGCCAGAGAGTAATAGAGAGATGGAAATGGAAGGAGGAGGTTACGAGTCTTCGGCATCACCCCTCCCCCTTCTCTCCTCCTCCGTCTCTCTCTCTCACACACACACACACACACACACACACACACACACACACCAGCTGAGTCTGAATCCAGAGCAGCACACGGTGCCTCATGAAAGGGCGATTGCAAATGAGCATTGTGATTCTGTGCTGCGAGGCTGACAAAGGAAAAAGGGAGGATGGAGTGAAAGACAGAGAAATGTCAGACGGAGAAGGTTCGGCATGTTTCAGCTCTACTTGAATCCATCTTCATTGTGTAACGTGCTTCAATGTGATCGTTTTATTCAGTTGGAATAAAGAAGTGGGGCAGAAACACAGGGACTTCAAAGCTTATTGGCTCAGAGGTGGATAAAAGCACCGATTGTCTCTGTTGTGCAGGTTTATATCCATCACATGTACATTAGCTGTACACAGTGCTGTGTTTGTCTCAGTGTCCAACATGAGACAGTCTCGTTAAAACAATTCAGCGTCTCTGCTCTGTTTTCTTTCTTCCCTCCTCCACACAGATTAATATATGCCTTATATTTAATGTCGCCATTAATATTTGAATACCACACTTTGGCTCGGGGGCGTTCTGAACCTCGGAGTCGCAGAGAAATCGCAGCTTTGAATTACAGTTTGAAGAAGAGTTTCCTGCGTGAGCCTCGGCTGTGAGAGGATGAATGGATGTACAGGGCTCTCGTTATCTCTATTTGTAATGTGGGACGCCAATTAGCTGCTGTCAAAAGGAGCGCTGGAGGCTTTAAGGGGTGCACACATTCATATGGGGGCTAATGATGTGTGTATGTGCATACCTGTGTGTTACCGTCATTGTTGCCCCCCCCACCCCCACCCCGCCTCCTCGTCCTTCTTTGACCCCCTGCGATCTGTAAACAAAGAGAGCCGCCGTATACGTCTGTGTAGCCACCGCTCTTTGTCCCTGATGGATGCTAACACACCGCTTTAAATGGGTCAGTGTGTGTGTGTGTGTTTACATATGAAGTTAATTTCATTGGGATGAAAATAAAATTTAATGGAGTTGAATTGTTTGTGTGTGTGTGTGTGTGTGTGTGTGTGTGTGTGTGTGTGTGTTGTGCAGATGCCTGTATGTACAGTATGAGTGTGTGTGTGTGCAATGTGTAATTAATTTACACTGAGCTGGTTTGACTTGAATTAAATTGAACTAAACATTTCTGTGTGTGTGTGTGTGTGTGTGTGTGAAACAGAGAGTGAGCGACAAGGACTACTATTAAACTGAACATAAAGACATTCTGAACTCAACTCCCCGGCGTCTTGCTGGCTCGTGATTCTCCTCTCTCCTTCAACTCTCCTTCACTCCTTCAGTCCATTCATTGTCTGTCTGTCTGTCTACTTCCCTGCCTACGTCTCTGCTAGCTATGTCAGCCATTGTTCTCTTCTTTAACACAAATATATATTTTGTGTGTGCAGCAGGGTCGCAGGGGGCTGGAGCCTGTCCCAGCTGACACTGGACAAGAGGCGGGGTACACTTTGGACAGACCCAAACTGGACGAGGCGCTCTGAGCATGCTCCACAGTTTTGACCTGGAAGTCCAATAGCATTAAATGTGTAAGAGAAGAAGAAGCCGGTAACAACATGGAGAAATCTACATCCCGAGCTGTGACTTTTTGGACGGACCAAATGTACAGAGCTGTAAAGTTGTCCACCATGGTACCAGTTAGCTGCTAGCTAACCGTAGCTAACTTGTTTGTCCATTGTTTGGTCTGTGACGTAATAGGTCAACAGGAAAAAGGTCCAATACTAACAAGCTGAAAGGGGGCATATCTCCACCTATCGTAGAGGAGTCGCACATACTTGGCTCAATAAATGGATTCCCCTCCCGTGCTTGTATACTGGGACAAGGACAGTAGGCCAGTTAAATGTCCTCGTCCAGCTGGGACTGTAGAAACACTTCACTGTGCACATAAACGTACTGAGAGCTAACCACTGCACCACTATGGCGGCCACGGCTAATGATACAGTTACTGCCAATGAATGACTGAATATTTGTGTAGCAGTCAGAAATCTAAATTCCAACCCGGTCGCACTCCAAAGTCGTCAAAATCAGACACTTGGTCAGAGACTTCTGGCGTCAGACACAGATGAAAAAAGCCGTCCTTTCACATTGGCATGATACGCAGCCGGTCACGGTAATTGTTTCATGGTACCTGGTGGCGTCAGGAGGAAACGTAGTGGGACAACAAGGAAAGGTAAGGTAGTGGAAGTTCGAGGAGGGGTGGTGCATGGGTCCAAGAACCACCGACTTTCCCCCGAGGTGCAGTGTCCACATCCCGTAAGATTCTAAAGCCAAACCTTGTTCTTCTTTCCTAAACCAAACCACGTGTGTTTGTTGTTGAAGGACAAAAACTTCAACTTGCAGTGTTGTTCTGACGTAGTGCTGATTTTTGTACACTAGTATTCCAACATGCAACATGCATGAGGTCGACGTAGCTGTGCAGGTTGTTGTAACGCTTAAATCAGCATAATCCTATAATGAGTTAAGTGTTGCAGGCAAACATCGTCACAGCTGACTGAAAATCATGTCAGCACAATGGAAACATCACTCACTGCTGCAAAACAACACCCATGACAGAAAGCAGCTACAGTCAACACACTAAAGAGAGAATCATAGAATAAAACAGACAGGTTACTACAGTAAAGTACTGTCATTGTTGTGTATTAACTGCAGGAACAGTGTGCTGTTATTATTTGTATGCAGTAGTGTATACTATTACCACGCTGCGTGGAAGTAGGACACAGCGTGTGCCGCAGCACATGACCACACAGAATGAATGAATGGGGCGACCTCTGACACCAACGTGACCCAGAATCTATATACAGCTCTGTGTGGAAGTCATCCACCCTCCACATATACAGGGAAGAGCCAGCATGTCCTTGACAGAGGCGATGCTCCATCACACTGTGCTGCAGTGTGTCTCATGGCACAGGATGCAGTGTTATACTATTCCTGGTCCCACTGGGAGGGGCACAGTCGCAGCAGCAGCTCTCAAATGAGGAAACTGGCTGCCATGTAATGTATGGGCTCCAGCTGACGCAGAGGAAAATATAACTGATGGGGAAGGATCAGAATGAACTGAAAAGAAAGTCCATTTGGGGTTCTGGTGGATCCCTGGTGTGAAGGTTTGAGATCTTGGCTGTTTGTGCAGTTTATTTCTGTCCAGTGATTTTTATTTCTGAGTTACATGCCGATTCTTTCTTTGTTGTTTGATGCAAAAGAATTATATATACAGCAGATAAATCCTCACTGGCTCAAGCTGAACTAATTAGTGAGCGTGTGTGTGTGTGTGCACAGAAAGAGAAAAAGATAAAGAGAATCTATGTGTATTGTCTCACAAGCCTGATCAAACACCGAACACAAGCATGGCTGCCAGCATCACTGTGCCCACAGCAGATCTGGCATGCACACGTGGACAAATACACACCTACACACTCACACGCAGAAACAGATAGCAACATACAAAGTCATACAGTGATGATACTAAAATGAGAACTGACTGTTCCCTAAAGCCCAGTTCAGACCAAAGATTTGCAACAAGACAAGTTGAAACAGGCAACTACTTGCAATGCGTTATTCTGCAACGTTGCCGGTTCACAGGAAGTGACCACCATGAAACGGTGTATCATCTCTAGTCAACAACTCTCTGTGCTTATGATCTGTAACGTTGACAGGAAGTGACCGCCATGAGACGGCGTATCATCTCTAGTCAACAACTCTCTGTGCTTATGATCTGTAACGTTGACAGGAAGTGACCGCCATGAGACGGCGTATCATCTCTAGTCAACAACTCTCTGTACTTATGATCTGTAACGTTGACAGGAAGTGACCACCATGAGACGGCGTATCATCTCTAGTCAACAACTCTCTGCGCTTCTGATCTGTAACGTTGACAGGAAGTGACCGCCATGAGACGGCGTATCATCTCTAGTCAACAACTCTCTGCGCTTCTGATCTGTAACGTCGACAGGAAGTGACCACCATGAGACGGTGCATCATCTCTAGTCAACAACTCTCTGTGCTTCTGATCTGATTTGCAGCTTTTCAGACTTATTTTGTGGCTGAATATAATCTCATCGCAAATCTTTGGTCTAAACTGGGCATAAGCCCCTCGTTCTTTGGTCACTGTTGCTATGCTCGACAAGCTTTCCGTTCTTGCACATTAACATGCAGCTCACAATGAAAGACTATCAGTCCTTGTGATGTGTTCATGTGCTAAGACATGGCGACGTGATGCAACGCAGCAGGAGGCCTTCGTCACCACTAGTTCTCTCTCTGAAGTCATTTTGTGGTGTCTAGGCTTTAAGGTTGCTAAGCTAATCGCTGTTACCAATCAGTCAACTGAAGAGGAGAGGCAGAGAGGATTTAACTCTGACTACAATCAAACTCTTTACCTTGAGCCTCAGTAACGAAACACTTGATTGTATTATCCAGCAGAACTCACTGAGAGTCCGAGCCGTGACAGTGATACCATCACTAAGTAGATAATTTGCCTCTTCACATATCACACACTAATTGCAATAGTGTCCTTCTTCCTCTCCTCCCGCTCTGCCCTCTTTAGCTCCATCGGCCTAAATTGGCTTCACCTTCCCATCGAACTGGGATTATTGATCTTAAATATGACCTCAGGGCGGGCGTTTGTGCTGTTCATTGACATTAGTGGACAGCAATTGAACAGACAACAGGCCTCGAAGAGCAGATCTGAAGTAATCCGATTACATCCAGAAATTCACCATCTCCTCTTTTATTGCCGCAGAAAGAAAGAGTTTGACATGCCAAGTCATGTCTGGTTAGAAGCAGACCCACAGAGGCAGGAGAGGATTCGTCTCCGTGTCTCACTGGATGTAATATCACACATTTCAAAGAGTTTCAGCAGGACACCCGTAACAAGGATGATAACAGTGTTTAATAAGACTTTTCAGTAGTTTCCACAAGTGCCATCCAGCATCGAGCGTTAGGTAATATGATCAAAGAGTTATTATCAGATCTGGGCTCCCTTGTCACTGTGAATTAAATCTCACTGTCTCCTAAATCTATTTCCTCACTGGTTCAGTGGGTTATTTCACAGACGTGTTAAATTAAAGAATCCCTCATTTCGAAACTTGTTAGACGAGTTTTTTAATCAAGTGATGACTCTCATTTCTTTTAAACCAAGTGGGATGGAGGATTAGAGAAGTTTGGTTTCTGTTAAATCACCTTTTCTTGAATCGAATGTTTTATTGTCAGCTTTAGAGGATCCTCGTGCTTTGTTTCAACAAACTGACACTTGAAGAAAATTCCTGAAACAGGTGACAGCCTTGTGAAACTTGAAGCGTGCAGGGAGCAAGTGATGAGCAGAATTTTGAATTTGTTATAAAGGAATGGTGTGACATTTTAGGGTATAGGCTGTTTTGTTGTTAGAGTTTGGAGTGACAATATTTTCAAACCCACAAACCGAGACCCTGAAGTGTACCACACATTTCTGCACACGCTCATGTATACATACGCTTAAGCGTGCACTATAGGCATTTTTATAAAGATGGGGGACAAGTATTTCAGCACTTAGCTCATCAATTGAGCGCACCTTTTAACACAGTCGACGAGTGTTAATTTCATTGGCGAAAACTATGATGAAAAGTTTTCGTCAATGACTTTTTTTTCCATGACGAAATCAAGACAATGACTAGCTAAAATAGATCGTGATAATAAAAACTAAGACGAAATCTATGTTTCATTTTCGTTGATGAGACGTGTTGTGACGAAAGTGTTCGGGGTGGACGATCCGACATTGAAACATTGCTTGCAATTATCGTAAGATGCCTGATGAACAACAGGCTGGTAAACTCCAGTAAATAGTCTGCACCAGGATGTTTGGGTTGGTGTGAGTTGTGAGCTGTAATTCAGCAGTAAATAATCAGCCGTGTGTGTCTGACTGTGGATGGTGGAGCTGCTGAATGGATTTGTGGAGTTTGTTAGTTGCAGCGGTGGCTATTAGCAGCTAGCTCCACTTGTTAGCCGTTGAATGGCAGTGGAGCTAGCAGCCACTGGCCGCTGGACTTCACAGCTGATCCTCACAGGACTCCACTCTGTCCAGACTGAAGAAGGTGTTTAAACCTCCAGACTAACATGTTGCACATGAAGAAACAAGTTATGTTTCTGCTTCTTAACAGTCACATGGATAAGTCAGAGTTTACAATGAACCTGGGGACAAATCCTAGTTGGCTCACATTAGTTATTTATTGAGAGCGTAAATAGAGAGATGTTGAGCTTTTCAGATGATGATCAGTAAGTGTGTGCTCGTAAATCAGCCCTTAAACCTGTCACACACTGCTGGAGACATGACACACACATTATCTTATACAACCTGTCACCTTGATTTTATTTTCCGATACATGAAATAGCCTGACTCAAATAACTCAAATGTGACTAAAACTAAAAAAACATTTTGTCTCAAGACTAAGACAAAATCTGTAGCTGTCAAAATTAACACTGGCCTTTCATACATTCAACCCTCTGCATGCTTCATCAGGACCCTCCCTCACCACCCTCCGTCCTCCATCACACCACCCTGTGCCCCTTTAACAGGATCATCTCTGCTCTGATGAAGTAATCCCTGATTTCTCACAATACTGGCTTAAAAAACCACCAGATTACCAGGTGGAGACGGATCACATGTCAAATTCCTAAACGATCTCAACGCTGTGCTGCTACACTGGTCTGATCTGACCTCTGAACTCCAGTGAAAACAAAAGGATCATCAACAGGAGGGATGAAAGCTCAAGTGACAGATGTTTGAACGACAGATGTTGCAGCCGGACAGATGGGTCGGCCAGATTAAGAGTGTTTCGATGAAATGTGATTGTGAGGCATTTTTCAGGATATCAGCTGGGCCACATGGACAAACATATGGATGATGCTGTATTTTAATCAAAGGATTGAATGCAACATGGCCGTCAATCCACTTGTTCCTGGCATCATAAGACGTCACTGGAAGCCTGTTTGAGAGGCTTTTCTAAGTTAAATAAAAAGAGCAATAATCCACCATCGAATCATGAACACGATGTTCGAGGATGGTTTGGGATTAAAAAAGATCATATTTTTCTCAAGATAATATCAAGCATGATCAAATTTGCAGGTGAACTGCTGTAGAAAGCAGTTTTAAAATGACATGAGGAGGATATTAACTTCCCTGCAGCAGCAAATGTTCTTTAACTTTTATTCTGACGCTCAATGCTCTCTGTCCCATTAACATCTATCAGGTGTCAAAATGTTTTGACAAAACACTTTCTTCAAGCGTGAACCCTGACACTTTGGAGGAGCCGCACACATTTCCATGTCACTGTACGTGTCACTCATCCGCCTTATTCATACACTGTGGGTGGGGGTTATGCTGCGACCTCAGCCGTGTCAAGATCAGTGAAGGCTGGTGGAGATCATTACACATCATTACACCTGATGGGCTGAGTTGACAGTGCTTTTTTCACTCAGTCTAACCTTACATACCCTCAACCTCTATTCCCAGTCCCTCAACATGTAATAACCAACATGCTGGGGCCGTATGATTACACACATCTGCAGCATGAAATACATGTCATCATAGGAAATACTGTGTGGTTGTGAACCTGAGGGTAATTGCAGTTGTGACATGAATAACTGTGTACGTTGTTGAGGTGAAAAGACTGGAATATATCAGGTGATGTACATTACGAGACCTATAAAGAGAGCCTCCTCCACCATGACACCCCAACCCCCATTCCTGTCTTCCGCCTTGTCAAACCTGATAATCCCGGCACATGCTACGGCAACCTAATAAGACACTGCACCTCATATGGACAGAGGAAACGGGACATCATGAGACACACAGAGCACTAATCCTCTGCAAGACAGCAGGACAGAATGATTGTGCGGCTGAAAGACAGCACCACATGCTGTCAACACCATTTTGCACCGAGCGTTTTGACTAGATGAGAGTGAAGGAAGTGACAGAATGTAAAAGAGGTGACGGAGAGCGATCGGAGCGAAGAAACACTCAGAGCAGGGACGAATTAATGAGTTAATGACGGAGCGAGAGAGATGAATAGATGGAGAGAGTGCACAAGTGGAGAGACTGACAGACAGAGAGGAGAAGAGGGGGTGTGAGACAAAGAGTGACAGAGAGGGAGCGAGGAGACGCAGACGGGCATGTTTCTATGGGCGCTCAGGAAAGATTTGGGATGAGGGAATCTTGCATCATCGCGGCGGGCCAATGAAAAGGCTCGGTTAAAATGTTCAAAGGGAGTGTCCTAGCAACAGCAGAGTAAATACCATCGCAGCCACCGTTCCATCTTAGACTGAAAAAAAAGAACCTACACACACACACACACACACACACACACACACACTCAAGCTGTTTCACCGCACTGTGCTGTGCATTCACACAGAAACATGTTATGATCTATATGTTTTGATTCATGACCACAGTGTTCAGCAAAACCTTCATATCAGTCACTGCATGTTTCACACGACAGTAATAAATGATGACAAGCATCAAACATACATCTGTAGATATGGACAAGACGTATGACATTTAATACTGTGTATGATTTTAAATGGTTGTGTGTGTACTGTGAAAAGTACTGCATGTATAAAACATGGGGAACATTTGACAAATGTTGCTATGTGCATTCATAAATGTAAATAGCTATACGTATATATATTTTAGGGCTGGGTGATATGTCCTGAAAATCACAACACAATATTTTTAGGGTTTATCTCAATACACAATATATATCTCAGTATTTTTAAATATCCTCAAAAGCACTTCATTTTATGCTCAAACTGGGAGGCAACATCTAACATAATATTTCTAACTAAATGCCCTCCGATGCAAAAAAGTTATACGGATTACTAATGTTTTGTTTCGTTTTGTTTTCAAAAAATAGTATTTTTAATCAGCAGTCATCATTAATCTGGATATAACGACTAAGTGAGTTAAGGCAAGCGTAAAAAAACAAATACAAAGTCTGGTAAGTTGATAAATTTACATCACTTTACTGTAATAAAGTCTTTAAAACGTGGGGGGAAATAACATTTATTTTTTACAATACAACGATATACAAAATCTAAGACGATATAAAGTGTCATATCTCGATAATGTTATAATATTGTTCAGCTCTAAGATAGATAGATCGATAGATAGATAGATAGATAGATAGATAGATAGATAGATAGATAGATAGATAGATACAGGACTTTATGGCTTTATGCACATAGATAAATAAGTGTACGTAGTACGTATTGCTATGACAAATAGAAAGGATAAAACATACCTGCCTGTAGTTTGTAATTTATAACACAGTAGGTTACAGCATGAACTCCTTGTCAACCAAATTATTGTGTGTGTGTATTTGTGTATTCTTGTACTTGCTACGAAATGAGGACCTTCACACATTAACCACAAATGAGGACATTTTTGAACATGAGAACATTTTGGCTGGTCCTCACTTCTTCTCAGGCCTGTTTCAGGTTTAAGACTTGGTTTTAAGGTTCAGGCTGAAATCATGTTTAGGTTTGGGGTAAAGGCTGGGGTTAGGCAATGAGTTGTGATGATTAGAGTAAGGTACAAGGGATTGTGTTAAGTATATGGTAGTCCTTGCAAATATAGAAGTAAAGGGCTATGTGTGTGTATGTGTGAGTGTGTGTGTGAGATAAAAGTCAACATGGCAGTAAATCATCATTTAATCTACTCATATGGATTATAACCAGAGTCAGTAGATTACAGAGGGTTAGCAGATCTTTCAATTACACACCTCCCCACCCGCCCATACGCTCTCAAACACCCACAGCACCTTATCATGCTTTCTCTCTCCACCTTACTGTTTATCCATTTCTCCATCCACACCATCGTTTTCTCGTTGCCCCCTCTCACACACAAAGAAGACCTGCAGAGTCACACGGTAGCGTCGCCCTCTCTGCTCCCCTGCTCCGTCTCAGCAACCTCACGCACACCCTTTCTCCCTCCACCGGAATTTTGTCACATTTGAAAGAACGAAGCACTCCTGAAAATCCTTGGCCCTCATTCATTCATCCCTCCATTCAGTTTTTTCCTCCCTCCCTCTCTCCTTCCTTCCCTCCTCCCTGTTTTCCACTCTAGTCGCATGCACCCACCCCTTTTGATCAGCAGTGCAATCTGGGGCTATTGTTTTTAGCGGTCTATTTGCATAGACGGTTTGCACGATCACACACCTCAGACACCTTCCCTACTGGATAAGACTGAACGCCTTTTGTGGTGATGCCAACGATTCCTGATATAATGCGTGTGTGATAACAGAGCTGGAGACACGCTTGACGTGCAATTTACCCACATTGTTCCCAGAACACTGGAGTGCATCAATGTGATATATGATGCATGTGCCGTGATGGTTCTAGGTCACATATGTCCTGTGACCAAACCATCATCCATCACTGAGAGTATACACACAATAACACACACGCAGCCATATGTGGACTCCATATTCTCCACAGAGGAAGACTGGATCTATACTGAGGTGTGTGTGTGCATAGATGTGTGTGTGTGACTGTGGCAGTGACCGTGCCGCTCTGGCTAAGCACTGCAGTGAAAGAGGACAAGCCCCAGTTGACCAACCCCACAGGGTTTGATGTGGTCGGGCCAAATGCAACGCTCCCTCCCTGCCGCCGGGATCCTGACCCACGCTAGTTCTCCACATCCAGTCTTCCTACCCACAGGCACGAGCACCATCCCTCTAAAGCCCCGCACCAGTCAGCCACCAGTCTCAGTCTAGAGTCTAACCCACATCCATCCTCCAGCCTCAGCCTCCCTCTCCAGCGAAGCCAGCTCGCAGCCTCTCTTTTAGGTGCAGGGTGGGTCTGTGAGGCCCCTTTCTGCTGCCACTGCTACACGGATGGAGAGATAAAATGTGGTGAGAAAAACGAAGCTTAGCTTACCGGCTGGGCGTGCAGGAGGGGAGGATGATGCCTCTGACTCTGCTCTTCCTTCCGTCTCTCTGGACCGAGGGTGAAACACAGATGGATGCAGGAACAAAAGAGAAGGACAAAAAGAGACAAAATACAGACGCCAGCAGCCGGCGGCTCGCGAGAGAATGAGGCGAGGAGAAAGAGGACGGAGGATGCAAAAAGAGGGGAAAAAGTCCTTGTGCTGCTGGTCTCTGTCTTCCTTGGAGAGGCTCCTTTATCCTTGTGAGCCAGAGGGCTGTGGATTCACCTAAACACTGAGCACACGCACTGCCTCACGCCACACAGCCCTCCCTCTTCCTCTCGCTCTCTCCGCACTAAAGACAGCAGCTGTTGGTCTATGAGAAATAGAACGTTATGTCCCCCTCCCTCTCCTCCTCCTACCGCACTCGCTCACAAAGACCCCCAACACACACACACACACACACACACACACACACAGCATGTCCTCACAACACCCCCTCCCCCTTTGACTAACATCTACCACTAGCCTGCTGGCAATAAGAGGAGGGGGCACCAATCTGTGTGTGTGTGTGTGTGTGCTGCAGAGTTGCATTGTGTTTGACATTGTTTCAGTAACAGTGACTTTTTCTGTCCATACGGTGTGAAAGTGAATCATGGTGAGTAAGGATGTGCAGCAGGGTATTTTTGCAAACTGTGTGGGTGACTGCCGAGCATCACTCGCTACTGTGCTGCAGAGGGGAAGGAAATTCACTTTATTTGTGGTTAGAGGCAGCGTGAGTGTGAAGCTGCTTATATTTACTGTAAGACCGAACAGCACGCACCAACTGGGCATAAACGAGCTGTTAACTATTGCAGGTTAAATAACTGCTCTCTTCCAAGTGTCTCTTCTTGGTGCTTGTCGTTCAGTAAGAATTTGGTAATGGTAAAAACTCCCGTTAGGAACCTTTACTTCAGGGTCGCAGCCCGGACGAAAGGGCAGGGCTAAATGAGCCGTGGCTAAATTGTCACTCTGTGTGAGTGTGTGTTTGTGTGTGAGTGAGTGGGGTGGGGGCAGAGTGTCTATTGTCTGGTGGTCTTGTCCGAAGACCAGCACTGAAGGCGGCCCACCCGCAGGACTGGACCAAGGTAATAGAGCTGAAGGCCACATGCTGCCGAACGTTTCTCAACCACAGTTTGTGTTACAGCCAAATTTCAGGCAGAATCAGATCAGGAAGACCTGCTGCCCTTTTATAGTCAGGTTGCATGAGTGTGGTTTGGGACAGTGTCCAGGAGTCCAGTTGATGAAGTTTTCCCAGTGCGGACATTATTAATATTTAAACAGGTTGTTGGGTCAAAAGAGCTGAAGAAGACACTTCTCTTGTGAATATGACAAACTTAAAGAAGCAAACAGACTTCAAAGTGCTTCAGAATAAGCTTCCCCTTTCATTAACTGCTATTAAAAACCATGCCAAATGTTACTTCACTTTGGAAAAATGAAATTCAAATTCAAGGTTCACGCAGAGTTTAAGTGCACTTATTTGGCAAGACAAAAGGAATACTGTTTGTTTGCATCTGAAAAAAACTAAATCATCCATCATGTGTGTCACCAACCTGCTAATGGTCTGATCACCATTAGCCTCGGGGGACAACGGCCAGTACTTTGGGGGTATGGTGTGACCAGGGATATCTGGGCCAAGACTTCCACTGGTCTAATCTCTATAAACGGATATCTGCATATGAATGCAGATAAAAAATAAATTCAAAATAGAACTTGAAACTGTTGTCAGACTGTAGCCGATGGGTTCTGAAGATGCAGGTTGGCCCATACTCTCCACCTCTCCACACAGACTGATTACCTAGAGGCAACCAAAGCCCACTGGTCAGTACACTCAGACTACACACAAATTATAAACAGAAACCAGCACGCTAACCTATTCTCATTCTGAGGTCGTCGAATGCCGATGCTTTATCACGCCCCTCAGCATCTGATAGCGACGCATAGGGCACCCTTTACCCTTCTATGAGACATACAGTTGAAATACATTTACACGTGGTCAACATTGTGAAGCTGTCGGTGTTAGGTTTAGGCAACAAAACTACTGGGTTAGGTTTAACAAAAAGACCATGTTTTACAACCTGGTCTCACTCTGAAGTCGTTGAAATCTGGCACTTGGTCAGTGACTTCTAGTGTCAGACACGATGAAAAAAGCCGTCCTTTCATGTCAGCATGATACACAGCCAGTTGCTGTTATTCTTTAATGGCGCCCAACAGCGTCAGGGGGAAACTAGGCGGGACAACAACAAAAGTTAAGGCGGCAGAAGTCTGAGTAGGACAGACAGGAGGGGTGATGGATGGGTCCAACAAACACTGACTTTCACATGTGAGACTGGTGTTTACCTACTGTATGATTGTAAAGCCAAACACTGTTCTCTGTACTTTTGTTGCCTCAACCCAACCACATGCGTTTGTTGTTAAAGGAAAAAAAAAAAACCTTAATTCTCGGTGTTGTACTGACGTCGTGCTTTTATTTTGAAAGAGACTGTATGCAAATTGTACATTTCCTGTGAAAACAGAAGTGTATTTTGAAAACAGACAATGCATGTAACAGGCTGAAATTGACACAGCGTCCCAGAACGTCAACAACCAACACACCCAGGGTACCTTGGACGGCATATGTGGACGTGGAAAATCGATATGTGACGAGGTCGGAGTGAGAATGTGTTTCAAGATTATGATTTGACACAGGACACAAACTTTGGTCTCCCGCCTGAAAATCCAGTTTTGTTCGACCCGTCCACCTTCCCTACCTCCCACCCTACACAGACTTTCTCGCTCTTTATACTACATCAGTTGCTCTCAGTGTCAACTGTTGCTGCGGGCCATGGATGGGTTTACAGTGGAGTTAGTTGAAAGCCTGGTGCATCTCATAGAGACGCTAAAGGCTGCCTTCCTTTGACGTCCATGTCACACATCAAGGTGCATGACAAAGCTGCAGTATTTGACAGCCTGGGAATGAGAACAGGCTGAGCACGCTTACAATACAAAATCTTTGTCCTCTTGCCCACAGATTCTGTAAACATGTGCAGACATCTGTTTATGGTGGTTAGCAGAGTGCAAACTAGGCCTTGGTTAGATATGAGAAATGACTGGAGGTTACAACTAGGCCAATCTGTGTATGATGGGTCACTAGCATGCCAGTAGCTGATAATATAACCACTTAGCATAGCTGGGTTGTCACTAGTTAGCTAGCAGTGCCCTGCTCACACTCTGTCATACTGTACCATCTTGTCTTAAAAAATGTTAATTTGTCAATAAATTCAGATCAGATGGAACAAAGCTTTACATATGTTGCTGATAATGGAAACAACGGCTTCACTCAGGCTCTGCGCTGTCTGCTAAAATGAAATGAAAACCAGACGAAGAGCTTAAGTTCTAACAATAAATATGGGTCTTCCTGTTTCTGTGGTTGTGTCTGAGAAGTGGATCTTCTGAGTGCTACTTTCACATCGCCACACACTGTCCGACATTACTAAAGAGACTTCAGATAGGCAGCCCGTCATCGCATGCACACATTAAACGTAGTTTTGTTTTTACCTCAATTTCCCTGTGTTAATACATTAACAACCCTGCTCCTGCTAGGCTCAACATTACCACACTGATCTCAGATGAGGAGCCAGATGAAAGTCAGCACACTGGCCCTCAAAGCTTTGGGGTTGGGTGTGGCGCTAACAACATCACCCCATAAAAAACACACTGTTACAGAAACTACAATGAGCAAAACTACTGTATTGACATCCAGCACATAGTAGACCCCAGCCACCAAAACAGCGGAAGCATGACCACTCCTGATGTAAGACGAAAGGACATCAGGAGTGCGAAAGATGATCTACTAGAGCCAAAATCCAAGATGAGTAAGTCAGTATACATACATATTCAAGCATTATAGTCTCCAAGAAATAACACTGAGTACACTCCATATACCAGAATGCACCTGTGCCATCTGTAGTCCATGACAGAGGAAGAGATGCACAGAAACATGGAAGTAGTGCTGCAGTGGTTGACTCTCTCCTGTTAGCTGGCAACTGAGCGCCACAAAGATAAAAGGGAGATGAAAGATAGAACAGAACAGTTTGTTTCTGTTGAACAATACGCTGGAACAAGAGGCTGAGGGATGGAGGAGAACCAGCGTCACGCAGTTTGTCATGAGTCACTGAATCCCATTGAGCGGGAGGTTATTATGAAGCTGGTGTGAGACCTCAGTCTGTTATGAGATTGTATCTGGATCCCTAAATGTTGAATGAGCGTCCAGCTTCAGTCAGGTAAAGAAATGCTTTGATACGGACAGCCAGTCTGTTGAGTGAGTCGGTCCTGAGGACATGTCCTGAAATCTGACGCTTCAGCAGCACGTCACAGTGACATCTGTTGGTTTTGATGATGACCTGAGGTTTCTGCGGAGTGTTTTGACTCTGTGGCCCAACTGACTCTGTCTCCTGTTGTCTTGTCCCACCAACAAGATCAAGGATGCCTTTTGAGTGTCTTATTTTGAAATGAACTCCAACATAGCCTGAGATTATTTATTTACTCGGTGCATCAGAACCTGGAAGGCTTTCAAACAATGAAATACTCCAGTTTCACAGTTGTAGCAAGTATCACCACCCCTAATGACTCAGATATGCACAGGACCAGATGTTCTCTTTGAAAGGGGAGAGAGGGCAGCGAGCTTTGCCTGTTGTCTGTGAATAAACATCATCTTTGATGTGAGGCGTTGTATTCGACCCTCCTGACCAACTGAACTCAGGCCAACAGATCAATTGTTCACATCTCACCACACTGTGAAATTCAGTTCTGTATGCTGTTAAGGGTGGACTCACACCACTGTCTCTCTGTCTGTGTGTGTGTTGTGTGGGTGTGTGTACTTGTACTTGATACATAGTGAGGACCAAAAAAACATATTTGTGAGGACATTTTTGAAAAGTTTTTTTTTTCTATAGGCCTGTTTGAGAGTTATGACTTAGTTTCAGGGTTCAGGTTACAGTTAGGTTAAAGGGAAATTTCGCTTTATTTCAACCTGTCTCCTATCGTCCTAAATTTGTTTCAAGTGACTAGTGACATAAAAATAATAGTTAGCATGTTAGCCGTTAGCCTAGATACAGCCGGGGCGCATAGTAGCGTCAGACCTGTTAAAACGTAAGTGAACGGGCAACCTTCAAGTGCAAAGTTAGTCCACTAAACAAGCTTTTTTTCCACAAAGACCGCCTCATATCGTTAGGATAAATGTCAGAGAACATATAGAAAACGACATGTAAACGTGTTGTCTTACCTTACCGGTGTGCTGCCATGTTTGTTTACCATTTAGCTCTGCTTTCCAAAGCGCGGCCGAAATATCGCGAGAACAAGCAGCGATCTCATACCGTGCCTGAAATCTCGCGAGCTCTAGATAAAGCCCAGCTGGATACTACTCCAGGTGGAGGTGTCTCGTCCTCGGTCACATCCAGACCTTGAAAATAAGGCTGCAACCGGTCCCATTCCTTGCAACAGAGGCATTCCTCTTCTGTGGGCACTGGGGCACAGCATTCACAGGTACACCACCAATCTCCAGAGCTACGCAGCCTTGCAGCAGCCATTCCTCCTCTCTCGTCCTCTACCTGTTGCGCCTCTCTCTCTCTCCTCCTCCGTTCTTCAATTTCACGAAGCTCTTCGTCAGTGTATTCTGGCTCAAATAAATAAGGGCGGCCATCAAACTCTGCAAAATCAAATTCCTCCTCCACAAAGTCGAAGTCTGGCAAAAAGTCAGCCATTATTCTATAAATCTTTCATAAAATAAATGAATGAACTTTTCAGGCTACTGTCCGGTTCTGCCTTCCAGCTGTTGCTGCTTGTTCTCGCGAGATTTCAGGCACGGTATTAGATCGCTGCTTGTTCTCGCGATATTTCGGCCGCGCTTTGGAAAGCAGAGCTAGATGGTAAACAAACATGGCAGCACACCGGTAAGGTAAGACAACACGTTTACATGTCGTTTTCTATATGTTCTCTGACATTTATCCTAACGATATGAGGCGGTCTTTGTGGAAAAAAAGCTTGTTTAGTGGACTAACTTTGCACTTGAAGGTTGCCCGTTCACTTATGTTTTAACAGGTCTGACGCTACTATGCGCCCCGGCTGTATCTAGGCTAACGGCTAACATGCTAACTATTATTTTTATGTCACTAGTCACTTGAAACAAATTTAGGACGATAGGAGACAGGTTGAAATAAACCGAAATTTCCCTTTAAGGTTAAGGTAAGGGTTGGGGTTAGGCATTTAGTTGTGATGGTCAAGGTTAGGGTCTGTTTTTTCTCTGATAGAAACAATTGTCGCACATGATACGTCCAAGGACCATTGCAAATAATTTCTGTTTTTATAGTTTCTGACTATGATACATGATGTCATTTTTAAGGCATGTTTTCCTTCTTTAAAAAAAAACACAAATTATAGCCAAAATTTGCATGTTTTATTAAAAAATCACCAAAATATTTCACCAACATTTGGAAGGAAAATCACAAAAAATTGGAAGGAACATTTTCTTCAAAAATTTGTGCTAAAATAAATACAACATACGAGGGCTGAGTCCTGTCTGACTGCTGAGCGTGGACACTTCCTGTGTCTGTCCTTTCAAATTAAAGTCACACGTGGTCCAGTCATATAGGTTTGGATTTATTTTGACAAGGTGCAGCTCCTAATGCAGTTTCACGTTTGTTTGTTTTTCTGCAACTAAGCAACCAATGAAATCTTACCAACTAATGACCTCTCTGGTCGACTAACCTTTGGTCGGCTGTTGGGGGGGGGGGCAGCCCTACAAAATACAACCATTTAAAATTGTAAGCCCCTCCCCTGAATCAAAATATAAACTTAAATCCCTCCTCATTGCTTAAATTATTAACATTCCTTCCACTTTTTGCACCTCCACCCCCTCAAAAGTAAGGAACAGTCCCTTAAGTTAAGGAGTTAGGTAATGCATCATGTCAATCAGGGTCCTCACAAAGACAGAAGTAGAAGAATGTGTGTGTGTGTCAGACTGAAAGGCAGATACCGCAGACCCCGGCTGAGACACATGATCATCACCTGCTCTGAAAGACAGCGGCTCTGCAGTGAAGGAGACCAAAATGAATAAATAAGTGGTATCCACGGATACTGAGGGAGGATGGTGAGTAAGTCAATTTGCATAAGCTTCTAGAGAAAGTTTGCCTCCAGAGAAACCTACTGTACACAGTCCCTCAGTACATCAATATGAATTAATGATTGCTAAGCTGCTCATTAACTCTGCTTCACGCTCTCTATCTGATAAATGTAACACTCTAAATTCTCCTTTATCATCGTATCAGCTGTGAAACAGCATTTTCAGTTTGATTGTCCATATTGATTATGAGGTGAAAAGGAGGACAAGCAGTCTCCTCAACACCCGGCCTGCTATGGAGGATATGGAGGTCTTTTTTAAGCTGAAATATTAATACCTGAGCATTATTGCCAACCAGCACTTTGGATTATTTATACAGTGTCTATTATTTTTTAGGTCAGTTGTCCCATCCTGCTTGTGGTTGCATGAATGGCAGAGACTGCATGTGGTGTGTGTGTGAGCCTGTGAGTCCTCAGATAAGTTTATAACGGCAGGCTTTATGAATTATGAGGAGAGGTAAAGTGCACCAGTACCATTAAGGTGAAACACAGTGAAAGAGGAACTCGGGGTGAGAAAATCAAAGCTCAGAGCAGGAGGCTTTCATACAGAAATGTCCTGTTTTAGTGCCAGATGTTTACACATTTTTGGATTACAAAAGTAGATCGTTTGATGGGACAGGCTTTCTTTAATAAGTTTAGTCACGATATGATACAATATACGATATATCTTATTGTCCCCTCAGGGATGTTTGTCTTGGACCCAGGAGTATTAGTGCCTTACAATAATAGTCCAGAAGAAATTAAGCACACACCATAAAAGCATAAAAACACATGCTTCACACAAACTTATTGCAAATCAGTCACTTATGTACTGCACATAACACCAGCACACAACACAGCACCGTAAGCAAAGCATAACACAACCTCTAAAACTGCTGACACACCAAATCGACATCAACGAACTAGCGGCGACGAAAGCCAACTGTTGCGTCGTCTACGTCGCCTCACGTCGCCCTGTGTCAGTTGCATTTGAACACACTACACGGACTACATCCGACAGCCAAGTAGCACATACATTCTGCGTCTGCGTGAGAGAGAGCAGAGTGAGAGAGTGGTACATCCTGTCAGCCGAGGGGTTTCCTATCTGTGCAGCCGAGCACCGCAGCACCTCCACGGACTATTACATCCAGACGGTCCCGGTGTTTCCTCCGCAGGCTCCACTTCACTCAGCTGCCCGATAAACCCGCTGCTTCTTCCCACTTTAACCTGAATAACAAACCAGGGCTCGGTGCTCCGGTTGGATCCAAACGGAGAGCCGGGGCTAGCTCAGAGACTAGCGGAGGCTAACTGGCTGTGCTTCCCTCCGGTCATGCTGCGGCTAACGCTCCGCTAGCCGCTCCCAGCTAGCTCCGGTTTGTTATTCAGGTTAAAGTGTGAAGAAGCAGCGGGTCTGTGGGGCAGCTGAGTGAAGTGGAGCCTGAGGAGGAAGCACCGGTTAGCCCCGGTTTCACTACAGGCAGATTCACTCGCTACAGGGGCGAGGAAATAAAACCTGAACAGCCAATCAGAGTGATCTCTCTCACTGACAAGCTCCGCCACCGATTCAACATGCTCAATTGGCCCAAAAGCCGCCGCCGAAGTGCAGACGGTGCAGGACACGCCGCAAAAACTAGGGCGACAGACGCTCACCGACAGCCCGACTTTGGTCGACGGCCGACTGTCGGCTTGGTGTGTCAGGGCCTTAAAGCATCAAGCAACATTATTAAAAATCTTGAATCAATTAAGTCAAGTCCATTTTTACTGAGTCTATATCGAGCCGAGTCATAACAAAAGTTATCTCAAGACACATTTCGTACAAACAAGTCTGGATCACTCTTTTAATTTACAGACAATTCAAACAAATCCCCACCAAGAGGAGGCACATTGTGTTACAGTAGAAAGGATAAACTTTCTTTTAAGAGGCAGAAGCCTCGAGCAGAGCCAGACTGTATGGTGGGCGGCCATCTGCCTCTGCCGCTTCATTTACATTAAAGTGAGACTGTGTAACTTTTGTTGAACAACAATCTCTGTGGTTGCAAGTGACGGTTGAGAGGAAATGGTAAAAGCCTAAACATACAGGGGAGAGCGGGACACAACCTAACACATTTTAGTTTTGGCTAAATGCTATTAAAACTGTGTGAGATCACCACCACGATCTCAAACAGCTGAGAGGCAAAGCTTTCGATTTACTGGTCAATGTACGTCCCAGCCCTCACACATGGTCATGAGCTCTGGGTAGTGACTGAAAGAATGCGATCAAGTGCCCAAAATGAGCTTCCTCAGAAGGATGTCTGGGCTCAGCCTTAGAGACATCTGGAGAACATCAGGATTATGATGGACATCATCAATGTTATTAGAGTGTGATGCTAGATCAGTTATTATTTTGTACGACCAGGTTCAACCAGTCAAAAGGCGTCTCATTCCTCTCATCAAAGGACAGAACATCTGAAGCCTGGACCAGTCACGTTGCACCACAGACGTCCGCACTGAAGCCCACACTCTCCCTCCATGACTCTCACCAGCTAAATGTTACACTTCCATATCGATGAGTATGTGGGCAGCTGGTGAGCTGGCACCATGCAGACACTACTCGCAGCGTCAGGATGGAGAAAATGAGAGCTTTGTAAATGTATATTATCAGAGTGGTAAATGTTTCTGGGAAGCGTTCTGTCTCTTAGTAACGTTACCTCAACCTGACATACAAGCATCCCCTCTCACAGATACATCCACCTGCCTCTCCTCACCATCCAATCTCCTCTCCTCCCTCACCCCACCTCATCCCCCCTGTGCCTATTTCTGGCGTCTTATTTGGAGTCATTAACAGAAGTGTGGTAGCTCAACACCCCCCCAGCACCCCTCCATCCTCCTCCTCCCATCTCACCCTGCCGATACAGTCGCTGTGGTCTCCCTGCCCCTGCAACACCCCCGTGGAGCTCACGCGGTTAGTACAGTCTGCCTGAGCTCTCTCCTTATAAGGGCAAAATACATTGACAGAGGCAGAGCGAGGGGGCTGTACCAGTATAGGCAGGCAGGTAGGGGGACAGTGGCTCTAACGGGAGGAGAGAAATGATGTAAAGGCAGAGGAGCAGAGATTAGGAAACAGTGAACAAGGAGGAGGAGGAGGAGGAAGAGGGATGAAGACGGCCAGGGAGAGAGGGCGATGGGGATTGTGTGATAAGAAATTGGGTTCAACTGAAGCTTTGGGGCTTCTGAAGGAAAATAGCAACATATTTCAGCTGAGCAGACGAGGAGCTCATACTCTGTGGCATCAATTTACAGCCTCATGCAAAAGATTTTAGCTTTCCTGTTTCACTGCAGGGCAGAAAGACACACAGTTTAGACTGACGGACTGTCTGAAACAACACATTCTCACTCTCAACCTGTCACATATCACCGCTTGGTCAGTGGACTTTCACATCTACATATTGTGTGCTAGGCATCCTGGGTGTGTCTGTTGCTGACGTTATGAGACGCCATGTCAATTTCCGCCTGTTGAGTCCGGTCTCACTCCCAAGGCATCTAAATTCGGTGCTTGGGAAGTGACTTGCAGCGTCAGAAACCAACAAAAAAAGGTGTCTTTTAACGTCGGCATGATACCCAGACGGTTGCCATTATAGTTTATCAGCGCCCGGCAGCGTCAGGGGGAAACATGGCAGGATAAGAACAAAAGTAAAAGTGGCGAAAGTCTGACTAGGGTGGGTGGGATTGGTGGTGGATGCGTCCAGCAAACACCGACTTTCACCCAAGAGAGCGGTGTTCACGTCCCGTAAGATTCTAAAATGGATGTTCTTTTTTCCTAAAGTTGAAGGACAACAAAAAGTAAATTTAAGTTGCACCGACATATTGCTTTTATTTTGAAAGAGACTGTATGCAAACTGTACATTTCCTGTGAAAACAGAAGTGTATTTTGAAAACAGACAATGCATGTAACAGGCTGAAGTTGACACGGTGTCCCAGAACGTCAACAACCAACACACCCAGGGTACCTTGGACGTCATATGTGGACGTGGAAAGTCCATGACCAAACGTGGACATGTGACGAGGTCACAGTGAGGATGGGTTGGCCTGTTGCATGCATTGTGTCTTTTCAAAATAAACTTCAGTTTTCATAGGAAATGTACAGATTCTGCTCATTAAATTGAATTTCTCAAAGTCAGACTAACACACCCAGATCATGTGACTCCTGCATGTGTACAGTCAATCAGACCCAAACTGGCCGAGGCGCTCTGAGCATGCTCCACAGTTTTGACCCTGAAGTCCAATAGCATAAAATGTGTAAGAGAAGAAGAAGCCGGTAACAACATGGAGAAATCTACATCCAGAGCCGTGACTTTTTGGACGGACCAAATGTACAGAGCTGTAAAGTTGTCCACCATGGTACCAGTTAGCTGCTAGCTAACCGTAGCTAACTTGTTTGTCCATTGTTTGGTCTGTGACGTAATAGGTCAACAGGAAAAAGGTCCAATACTAACAAGCTGAAAGGGGGCATATCTCCACCTATCATAGAGGAGTCGCACATACTTGGCTCAATAAATGGATTCCCCTCCCGTGCTTGTATACTGGGCCGAAGTCGAGCTGGAACTGTAGCTCCACTTCACTGTGGACGTAAACGTACTGTGTGTAAATCTGTGACCTCGTTCTTGCATGTCCTTCAATTTACTCACCCCTTAAACTCCATCTCTGCTCTTTGGTTATTTCACAGACTCTTCATATAACCGACACACGAACAGTCTCTGTCAAAATAAACTTACCACGTAGGTCAAACACCTTGTATTTATGTGCAACAAATGCACGTGATTAGGTTTAGGAAAAAAAAAAAAAGGTTTGGCTCTATTCTCATACGGGAAGTGCACACTGGCCTCCTGGGTCAAAGTTCAGTGTTGTTGGATCCATCCATGACCCCTTCCACTTAGTCTGTTGAGACTTTCCACGCCCTTAAATTACATTGTTGTCCGGTGGCGTTTCAAACTGGCCCTGTCCAGTGGTGGATCACACCGCTGCAAAAGGATGCCTGTTTTTCGTTGGTGTCTGATGTGGATATCAATGATCCAGCAGCAGTATTGGCTGAATTTGAATTGAGAACGGGTCAACAAAAACCAAGCTGAATCTGATTAGAAACTGCTGATATGTAGTCTGAATATTAAATATTTGTAAATTTCTAAATGCTATCTTTGCAAAGAAAAATGGTGAAACAGCATTTAGACCATCATACACCAAATCATCATCCCAAACCCACCTGATCTTAATTCAGTCAGGACCACTTTAGTCAATGAATGACTGTTTCCATTTGGCTGGTTTATATTTGGTGGTATGGCTCTGTTCTGGGCCCTCTCTGCCTCTCCTTGGGCCTACGCAGAAAGCCTAAGACGAAGAGAGCAAACCCCTCTGCCTGTCCATGCGCATATGAGGAAAGCCTACGGCAGGGAGAGAGCACACCTCCCTGCCCTTCAATGCGCCTGCATTGAAAGCCTAGGCAGGGAGAGCGGGAGCAAAGACCTCCCGGGAACAGAACTGATTTTAGTTAAATTAACCATCATAAAGTGAACAAATAGATGAATGCAACTCATCAGTCATGTTTATTGATACAATAGGCGACCCCAAATCACTGCAACACAGAAACGAGTCCAGAACTTGCCTTCTACATTTTTAGCCTCTTCCTCTGTGTTGTGACTCCAATCTGCAGAAAAGCGTCCTTCCCGTTGAGGTTGTTTGTTACCCCCAAAGGTCATGTCATCAACTCACAGTATGTGAAGCAGATAATGTATCGGCTGGTTGGCTGGGAGCTCAGAAACTCTATCTGACCCTACACCGACTGTAGCGTCAGTATTGATAGAATGACTGTTGTCATCACGGCATCATTATGAATTCATCAGCAGCCTGTTCCTCCTCGTCATGAACATCACAGCGATCATATGGCCTGATTATCATCATATTCACATCAATATATTCCAGCATGCTGTTGAGGGGTAAGGATCACGTGTCACTTTACGGTCAGTTCAGGTTAAACTCCGCTTCACTCACCATCAATGAAGTATTGATCAGGTATACAAAATGTAATCAAACAAAAAGCTTTGTCTTTATTAAAATGAAAAAAATGTCTGGTCAATATGCAGTTTGTAATAAAAGGTGAAAACATTAAGGGGATACATCAGTTAACCAGTTCACTGACGGTAAGTTGGGGGCAGGGATGGGCAGTATTTCTATTACTTGTATTTAAAATACGAATTTCAATTACATTTGAGTATTTTCTAATTTGTATTTGATAAGGCCGATAAAAAGCAAATGTAATTTCTAACAAAACACTTTTGAGTGGAGTAATTTCAAATTTCAAAATACTTTATCCACGAATCAAAAAACAAAAATAATAGGCTACACATTCTTATAATATTGGATGTAACAATATTTTTGGTCAAGGACTTTTTGAGTTATTCATGAAAAACTTTGTGGACCGACCGACCGAGACATACATTTATTTGAGGAGTATTTTGTCATTTGTATCAAAATACATTTTGATGTATTTTTGCCCATCTCTGGTTGGGGGACGTCCAAAGATGCGTTAAAAAGGAATAGTGAAAATCATACATGGTGTGAGTCAGTCTCCAAAAACGCTGGGCGGGCGCTACACTAAAATATAACACAACTTGATACTGACAGTTTGTAATGCAGTTCTTTAATTGAAAAACTGAAGTCTCTTTTCCCAAGATAAGATAACCCTAATGACATCATCAGGGTTACTTTGCTCTCAAAGTTCCTCCAGAGTCGCAGAAGACATTACAGGAGAGAGTCCCCATGACTGTAACATTTTTTACTTTTCATTCTTTCACCTACATATTTAATATTTTCAGGTACATGACCTACATGTGTCTGCTACAATAAGACACTTACGTTTTTGAACACAGAAAACAAGTTGTAAGGAATCATTGCATGCGAGTCTTAATTTTAACAGCGTGAGTTTGCCGCTTGGTTGTGTGTCAACAGAGAAACACATGTCTTGTAGAAACAAGTCATATTTCATTGTGCATGACCAGCCTCAAATACAACGTTCAAATACAGTGTCTGTCAGAGTGCGACAGTTAACACAGAGTGTGTGCAAGTGATGGGGTACAGATAAAATGGAGTCTTCCCCGTCAAGCCTGTGTGTGTGTGTGTGTGTGTGTGTGTGTGTATGTTCGTTTGTGTGCTGGTCCTGTTGGTTCAGCTGGAGCACTTCTCAGCGTCACACCTCCTGTGCAGCAGGAGGCCTGGTCCTCCTGCGAGGACGGGGCAGGTGCTAATTGGGCCTGAAGCCTCTGAATGGAAGCGTCTGCCATGAATGGAGGTGAATGCACAGAGTACCGGGGCTCGTGTGATCCACACGTGTTTGTTCATTGCGTTTGTACGACACATCAGCGTCAGCAGTGTCACAGACTGCATAAACACACCTCCTCTGTGTGCTGCTATCTGTCTCAGTTAAGTTAAATAGACCCTTCATTCTGTTGCAGATGGAGAGACGACATCCTTTGGGAATGATGCAGGAAGAGAGATGCAAATCCATTTAGTCACAGGTCCCTAAGTGGAGTAAAAGGCAGACGCAAGGAGGGGAAGAGAAGGGAATTAAACCAACAAAACACCCGGCTGCTAAGTGTGTCAGCATCTATGACAGGACGCAGGCGGGGGTCGTTAATGGCGCAGGCTTTGTGTGTTTGTTTCGGCATATTATCACCATGAAACATCTGCTCTAGTTAATCTTTACCAACCTGTAGGCAGTTCTTCATTTACTCTGAGTAATTCTCCCACAGGGACAAAACTCAAACCCACCCTAAAGCCCACGCAACTGAGCAGATCTTAGAAGGAAATAGATCAGATGAATAAATCAGATCTCGATTCAGAAGGAGTTTGGCGATAAGCCTTTTCTCACCACCTCTCCTCTCAGAATATCCAACAGTATCTCTCCATCATGTTCCTCAAACGGCATTCCCTTTGAAGGAATTAGGGAATGAAAGCTGTCGAGAGAGAGATGAGTCCTGATAGCTCCCTGTGGGGTGTCGGTTACGTGAAGAGTCTGTGATATAACCAAAGAGCAGAGATGGAGTTTAAGGGGTGAGTAAATTGAAGGACATCCAAGAACGAGGTCACAGATTTACACTCAGTACGTTTACGTGCACAGTGAAGTGGAGCTACAATCCCAGCTGGACGAGGACATTTAACTGGTCTACTGTCCTTGTCCCAGTATACAAGCACGGGAGGGGAATCCATTTATTGAGCCAAGTATGTGCGACTCCTCTACGATAGGTGGAGATATGCCCCCTTTCAGCTTGTTAGTATTGGACCTTTTTCCTGTTGACCTATTACGTCACAGACCAAACAATGGACAAACAAGTTAGCTACGGTCAGCTAGCAGCTAACTGCTACCATGGTGGACAACTTTACAGCTCTGTACATTTGGTCCGTCCAAAAAGTCACGGCTCTGGATGTAGATTTCTCCATGTTGTTACCGGCTTCTTCTTCTCTTACACATTTAATGCTATTGGACTTCAGGGTCAAAACTGTGGAGCATGTTCAGAGCGCCTCGGCCAGTTTGGGTCTGATTGACTGTATACATGCAGGAGGAATTCAACTACCACAGTGGTCGTTTCAACATACCAAAGTTCACTTCTGTAGGCCACTGAGTTTGTGAGGTGTCTCAGTTTTGACTCATGTTTCTGTTCCTTTTCTGGAGATCCACAGTACTCACATGAGGCAGGGAGAAAGTTTAGCGAGGTTTACTAAGAATCCAATAAAACCCACAACGACAGGCCAAGTCCTTCCAAATTAGATCGTGTTCGGTCCACTACCGACTGTATGTCCTATTTCTATATATTCTCACGTATTACCCATTATTAAACTTAAACACGACATAACATAGTCAAAAACTTAATACGATCCAGATCAGCACAAACTTCACGTCGTCTTCTACACAAGTTATTTACACTCTCCTTTTGCCATGAGCACTAAACATCCTTATGCCACCATAGTACACGTTAATAACTTGAGCCGACTACCATACGCTATTAAAGATATACAGAAACAGTTAAATATTGTCAGAACCTATATAATATGTTATATCAACACAGATATTTTTACTTATACCAATCTACGACCAGTCACATTATCTGGGTGTGTCAGTCCAACTTTGAGAATATGATTTAGTACGATTTCAGTTGGACTGACATGTTTACATGAATTTCAAAAGTTCAGTTTTAGTAGGACTGACACAATAAATCGACTTTCTTTAATGTCATGTAAACATACTGACTGTTGGAGATCAGCTGACAGGATCAATGTGTACAGTTTGTGCATATGAACACACACTACTATAACTATAACACTTACTAATATATGCGAGACTCTCCACAGTATGAACAGTGGTTACATGAGCCTCAAGACCAGACACAACTCAGCCCTGAGCAGAGTGACCGTCCTCTACTGACCAATCAGACTGCAGTGTTCACAGCTCCACCTTTTAGTACCAGATCTGTGTGCTAGGTACCCCAACAGAGGGGGGACCAAACATGGGGACGCTAAGGAACGCTTCTGTTGGTACCATCCACAACTTTTACTGTGGAGACAGAACTGAACTGAACTGAACTGGACTGCTTGGTGGAAACAGGGCTTTTGTACCTCCTGAGATACCCAGCAACTGTTCATTGGTACTGTTTGAATTTGGGGCCAAAATAGCGACCACACTACGTTCAAATTCTGTGACAAGGGCTCCACAGCTTTGTTTTAGGCGTCCAAGCTAAAACAAGGCAACATTGACCTACTCACGGTGATGATTCAGGCTGACGTTGAGGCCGACTTTCAGGAGCCATTGGCTCAAAATGAGATGTGACGCAGAGTTCCACGGTTACTGGGTAAAGGGACGACGGTTAACACATTGTTAGCGTATATGTGTGTGTCTGTATCAGTGCCAATAGGGGAAGCTGCAGGGCTGGGGGGGTGGGGTGTCCCAGAAATTGGCAATTTCCCCTCACCCTTCCCCCACGTTGGGCACACACATGGACAGTGACAGACTAGAGGAGGAGGAGGGAGGGAAGCCAGAGAGCGAAGATGGAGGGATGCCAGCATGTCTTCCCCCTGGCACCCAGATGATCCTCGTGCCCTGCCTGCCTGCTGCTGCTGCACCATCATTTACACACTATCAGTTGAAAACAGATCCTGGATTACCACAGCTTTGGGGGTGAGTGTGCACATTCACTATAGAGTCTATAGACACACAACTCCACTTCCTCTCTACACAGACACACACTGTCATGTGCATCCCGCCATGTCTCCATATGTGTCTAGACGGGAGTTTCCCAGTAACCTTTAGTCGTCCAGACCTCTCCTTCCCCCCGAGGCTGAGCTGATTAACAGTAACAGGGAACAACAATGCATGATAATGTGAATTATAATGGACCAATGGAGGCGGCCTTTGGCCCCGCGCTCTATATGAGGCCAACGGTACAGTAAACAGTGTACTCAGGCCCTGAGGGGACGGGCCAGACAGAGACAAAAGCATGTCAGACTGTAGGTTAATGTAACTGGAAGGGACATGGGGGGCGTAGAGGGCGTGTCTATAGGTCCTCAACTTCGTCTATACACACTGAAAGATTTGTTCCTTATAATCCCACGCCGAAGATAGCCGTGGCCCACGGCGTTATGGTTATGGGTTGTCAGTCCGCCTGTCCATGTGCTTCTGTTCCATCAGTGTGAACACGATATCTCAAGAACGCTTTGAGGGAATTTCTTCAAATTTGGCACAAACATTCATCTGGACTCAATGATGAACTGATGAGACTTTGGTGGTCAAAGGTCAAGTCTATGTGACCTTGCATCCATCTCATTCTTGTGAACACAATATATCAACAACAGTTTGAGGGTACTTCTTCAAATTTGGCACAAACATTCACTTGGACTCAACAATGAACTGGTCAGATTGGTCATAAGTCAAAGGTCAAGTTGTTCACTTGGACTCCATAATGAATTGACTAGATTTTGGCGGTCAAAGGTCAATGCCACTGTGAGCTTGTCTGTCTCATTCTCGGGAACGTGATATCACAAGAACGTCTTGAGGGAATTTCTTCAAATTTGGCACAAACGTTTACTTGGATTCACCAGTGACCAGATTAGTTTTGGTGGTTAAAGGTCAAGGTCAATGTGACCTTGCATCCATCTCATTCTTGTGAACACAATATCTCAAGAACAGTTTGAGGGTATTTTTTCATATTTGGCACAAACATTCACTTGGACTCAACAATGAACTGGTTAGATTGGTCATTAGTCAAAGGTCAAGTAGTTCACTTGGACTCCATAATGAATTGACTAGATTTTGGCGGTCAAAGGTCAATGCCACTGTGACCTTGTCTGTCTCATTTTCGTGAATGCAATATCTCAAGAACACCTTTAGTGAATTTCTCCAAATTTGTCACAAACATTCACCTGGACTCAAGGATGAACTAATTAGATTTTGGTGGTCAAAGGTTAAGGTCAAGTCTATGTGACCTTGCATCCATCTCATTCTTGTGAACACAGTATCTCAAGAACAGTTTGAGGGTATTTCTTTAAATTTGGCACAAACATTCGCTTGGACTCAATGATGAACTGGTTAGATTGGTCATAAGTCAAAGGTCAAGTCGTTCACTTGGACTCCATAATGAATTGACTAGAATTTGGCGGTCAAAGGTCAATGCCACTGTGACCTTGCATCCATCTCATTCTTGTGAACGCAATATCTCAAGAACACCTTTCGTGAATTTCTTCAAATTTGGCACAAACGTTCACCTGGATTCAACAATGACCGAAGTAGTGTTTGGTGGTCAAAGGTTAAGGTCAGTGTGACCTCATTCTCATAAACATGATATTTCAAGGACACCAGGGGACCTGTGACTCCAGAGGCAGAGTGGGCCGTCCACCAATTGGAAGATTGGCAGTTCGATCCAATGCTTCGATCAATGTCGAAGCATCCTTGGGCAAGACACTGAACCCCAAGTTGCTCCTGATGGTTCCATCAGTGTGTGAGAGCATGTGAATGGTTACTGAGGAGCAGGTGGCATCATGTATGGCAACCTCAGCCGCCAGTGTGTGAATGTAATGTCGTGTAAAAAGCACTTTGAGTAGTCAAAAGACAAGGAAGTCGCACAACCATGGGACTGGTGGGCGGAGTCATACAACCACGGGGCAGTGATTCTAGTTTTGAACTGACATACATTCACGTTTGCCAGTGCACACACCATAACAGTGAGGTCAGCCTGTCGCTCCAGCTTTCATATTGTTATGTTTAAAAAATGGCACTCGACCTAAAAACACAACATTTTTCTGGTTTGTGAAAATCTGATATTTTAGAGATTATGTGGGTTTTACTCACGAGCAGCCAAGTGTGGTCAGAGCGTTTTGTTTTTACAGCAGCCACAGCGGTTATTGGCCTCCTCTCTCCTCCCTCACCTCCTGTCAGCCGCCAGCTGTTGTTCAGCCATCCCCAACTTCTCCTCCTCCTCTCTCTCTGTGGCCTGAGCTCTGAGGCAACCAGACGGTGATCCGCTGAGAGCTGGGAGGGAGCGTTTCATCTTTAACAGCAGAGACATACAGGACAGTGAGTTGTCTACAACAGCAAAGTGAACACACACACTGACTCTGAGAGAGGAGTTCTTATCCCAAGTGAGTCCCAACTTGTCTCACTCAGGAGAGGTGAAGAGGTCAGGCTATTTACTCTGGAGAGGATCCCCCTCTGTCCTCGGTCCACACACACACACACACACACACACACACACACACTGAAATAGACTGAGAGAGACAGAATTTGTCCCCTTTCACCTCATCTATCACTCAACAAATTGGACTCTGTCTCCCGTGCAGCGTGTGGTGTCTGGTCATAAGGAGCTGTAAGAGATGGAGCTGACAGCTAACCGATATTAATGAGACTCTTCTACGGATCCTTCTCTCACTCCCTCCAACTCCTTCACCCTCTGCTTCCTCGCTCCTCCTTTTTTGACTATGTTCATTTCACTCAGTATTTCTGTCATTCTCTCGTTGATGGATAACTGCTGAAAACTGTGAGGAAAATAAAGACCCAGTGAAATAACTGAGGCCTGTTTTACTTAACCTGCTTTGTTACCGTGGCTGGAGAGAGAGTACTCATGACTTGGCACCATTTCCTATGAAAACACATGACTGTTTAACCAGGCATTAAAGGAACACTTCATCCACAATATATTAGTTATTCATTCATGCTGTGTTACCTTTAATTTATGAAGAAAACTTTGTTTTTCGGGGAATGGAGATTCAAAAAAAGGCAAATATTCTTCATGAACTAAAGTGATCAGGGTCAAAGTCTAACAACTGCAAAACTATATCAAAACATCTGTTTGCAAACTTTCACACAACTCATGCAGGATAATCCAGGTCCTACGTGTCCAGTCGTGTGCTCTGTGCTTCCTGAAGGCAGACTTGTGCATCAGCTCTATGTCGAGCCTATGCATGTAGCCTACGCCATCGTGAGCATTTATACTTGCGCGCTGGTGTGTCTGTGTCACTCTGCAGTTACACCTCCAAAACACTAGTGGGTGGTGGAGGTTTCTGTGAAGTGCTGTAAAGTTTAGTTGATTCAAAACACACATCAAACACACATCAAACACACATTAAACATGGCTTAATAGAGACAGTTTCAAACACAAATCAGCTTCACTATAACTCACAGCATTCACAGACAAACACTTGTCTTTATCTGGACACATTTTCCCCACAAATACAACATGCTAACGTTATTAGCACAAGCCTATGGCATTTTACATTGTATAAATTAGCCTAGCAGCTAGCAGACTTTTTCCTTTTATCATATGAAGCCAGGGACAACAGCAACATTTAACAAAGGTAACATTACAAAATTTGGCTCCATTACAACTCACAAGGTTCACTGACAAAACGACTGTCTGATACTAAACACGTTTTCCAAACAAATACAATATGCTAACGTTATTAGCACAAGCCTATGGCATTTTACATTGTATAAATTAGCCTAGCAGCTAGCAGAGATTTCCTCTGCTCATATGAAGCCAGGATAAATCACACACAAGACTTAAAATGCTATTTTAGTGGAGGCTTTATTGTCTTCACAATTTATTGTTTCTTATCTGTGAAATTAAAGTAAATCAAAGCTTTGTTTCCACTGAGGGAAATGGCTTCAGCTTACAGAGACAGACAGGAGGTCTGCGTCACTGTGACGTGCAGTTACATATCTGGGGAGGTGCACGTCCCTCAGGCTGCAAAGTTTCATGGCTGGAGTCCTCCACGTCGGTGACCAATGTGACGACAGGGTCAAAGGTTACACTTCTGTCACTGACTTTAAATATTAAAGGAAATTGCAGCAAAAAAAACAAAACATCATTAACATGGCTGAAAAATGTTGATGGAATGTCCAAAAAATATTCATAAGATGTCTGAAAAAAATGTTTAAAAAGTCCAAAAAATATTATGAAAATATCCAAAAAAGCGTTGATAAAATATTTGAAAACTGTTATTAAAACGTCGCCGGAAAATGTCCTTCCACAACCATGTCAAAATATTACACATATACTCAACCTGGTGCAGGATTCAGATCCCTAAAATGTGATGTCGCTGTGAGATACACAGAGTCAGGAAAAGAACCTCCCTGGGTGGATCTCCACTGTTCATCACAGACACTTCGCACTTCGTCCAAAAACGTATGTTACCGTGTCCCCTCTGACGGGCGCTACAGGGCAGAGCATGCAGACACACACACAGTGTTTATCCCCACAGGACGTCACACTCATGAACAGTTAACTCACATATGTGAATGTCTTCTGTCAGTGTCACCGCAGCACCCAGCAGTTACTACGCAATCACCAGTGTTAGCTGTGTGAGAGTATTTATAGACTGTGCTGTACATAATATTCTGTTATCTCTTAAGCATCTTCACTGACAGCAGCAGCCTGAACAAGCCTCACTGTGGAACAGCTGTACATGCAGCCTCCATATTTAATGTGCTTCATATTCATACACTATTTATTCTAATGTTCTGTGTACTATGATGTACTTCCAGCACACAGTGACCAACAGAGAGCAGACACAACACATCAGCTGTTCGTGCACCATCACATCTGTTGGGCTCGTTTCCATTATGGTCATTATTGCTTCTGCACTCTATTGATTTGTTTGTTTATTGCACGTGCATTGTATTTGTTTAAAATGCTCACAGTGTACAAACTGCATATTTATATCTCTTTATATCTTGTATACCTTGTATATTTTGACTGATATTTAATGTTCTATTGTTTTAAAACTGAGCCCAGAGTGTGACCCTGACCCAGGGAACTCACTGGTTGTGCTGGTCGCTACTGGTTTGTGAACATTAATTGCTGTTACTGTACTTGAAGCATTCTCTGGCACAAGACTTTCCTGCAGTATAAAGAAAAGTTCTACTGAATTGAACTGAATTAGTAGAGCTAGTGTTGTGTCTGCCTTTCCATTGACTGCAGATGGAAACCAGCAAAAAGCTAAATCTGGTGCATCACTTTGCTTTTGTGTTTTTGGACAAACTTTCGGACTAATTAATCTCATCAGTGGTAAATAACGATCTGAGTCTTCAGGATATCAACTGTGTGATCAATGATGCTGATTCCTGTCGTGTGTCTCTGGCACCACCTGATGGAGATTATGGGAAGTACACTCTCTGGAATTATGTCACTAGGTATACCAAATGTGTGATGTCACTTTCCTTTCTGATCTTCAGTCAGTTTAGAGTTTGAGCTCAAGAAATTTTTTGAGGTTGTTTTGGGAGATCCTGATCGTTCTCTGCCCGAGGCCCAGCTGTTCACAAGTAATCTTACTGGATTCTGAAATCAGATTAGATCATGTAATCCACTCCTGGTTTTGATCTGGATCAGATCTTGTGTATGTTGTTCCATCTTTCCAGTAAGATTGGGATAGTGTTGATCCAAAAAATACTAATAATCTGGATTATCCTGATGCCTGCAGATTTCAGGATTTCAGATGCAAAACATTATTAAACTTTTAATTGGTCAAATACATTTACATTCATTTCTATTTTGCACTTGATTTGTTTAACAGTTACTTTGATAAAGTGTTATCATAAAGTATATGATATTTTAGGAGGTAGATTAAATTTGAAACGTTGTTTTCGCACCACTTAAAAGTGTGTGTATCAGTTTGTGGGGTGATTTTGTGGAACACACTGAGTGAAGAAATCAGAAGTAAAGATATCAGACAGTTTAAAAAGAGGAACAAAGACAGTATATTTACAAGGTACAGAAATGATCAGAGGGAAAGTAAAGCACTCAGGGTGACACTGATGTCGGTATTCTCAATTTGTATTTTGGTTATCAGGTTTTAAGAAGTGCAGTGGTGTAAATGTGTGGTTGATGCATGGTGAGGAGTGTATTTATGTCACAGTTTGATTAGTGATGGAGTTTGGGATCTACTGATAGCTGCTAATACTAATAAAACAAATTCAGAAAAAACGTACTCCGAGTAATAATCTCAAAGATCTCCATTTCCTTCTCCTCGGTGGCGCCTACAGCGACATGTAGCACTGGTTATCTGGATTTGGTAATCATGACAAGTTGGCACCTGGATCAGGGTGATCTCACCCAATGTTGCTTTAAAAAACCGACACAAACATCAGATGGATCAGCTGATCCTCGATAGAAAAACATGGGATCTCCAAATCTGGATCATACTGACACTGAAATGACATCTTGAAGCGACTGACCAGCCCTGCAGCAAAAACCTGCCATATGTAAATATCCATCCATGTTTATTTGAGTGTTTAAATAAAAGGACTTTCACACTGTGTCTGGTTTCTGAAGCACCCGCTTCCCACAAATGCAGTTTAAAAAAAACATTTCTATTGAGGAAACTAGTAAAACATTAATCTACACTCAAATGGCACAATTATGCAACACAATCATGAAGACGAAAAATATTGTCCTGTGTCACTGGCAAAAACAAAAATGTTGAAAAAGATATTCTGTAACTCGCAGTCTCTGAGTCATGTCACAAAACATCAGGAGGAAAAAGGAAAAAATAAGCTCAGTATCTGTATTTAGTTGAATAATCCTTTGGAGACACCACCAGACCTCGTCCTTTCCTCGCTCCTCTGTAAACTGTCTCAACAATGTCTATCATCTCCTGTTTGTCCTCCATCGTCCAGTTGATTTTGTTGTTGTTGCCGGTGCCCAGATCGATCATGATGTGTTTGTTCCTGAAAAACACCAAAACACAGCGACTGAGTTCATTTAGATTACATCATAATAAGGAACGTTTACACTGACGCTGAAATATAAACTAGGGATGAAAGATAGATATCGGGCCGATAAATTATCAGCTGATAATGGGACATTTTATAATTATGCAGTATTCTGATAATTAAAATTATAGCTGATAAATTGCGGCAATAATACGAAGCCAGGCTGCTTTCATTGGCGTGGTGGGTGTGATACACGTTTAAACTTGGTTTGTGAGCCACCAATACACACAGAGAAGAAAAACAACAGCTGCAGCATGCTGTCCAGAGGGCAAAACACATTGCGGTGTGGACGTCTTTCAGAGTTCCAGAGGAAGACAACAGGATTGCACCAAGAGTCTGATCTCCGACTACCTGACACAGGTTAGACGCAGCACTGAAGGACCGACTCCAGAGTGTTAGCACAAGCTAATTAGCAGCAGCGGATAAAATCAAACACCAAGCTTTTAAAAGGCTTGACTCTGTTGTTACACTTATTAATAACCGCTAACCATGTGATGCTACAGTTAGCCGTCTCTCTCTGGCTGCGTGTGTGTGAGACACAGCCTAATGTTGGCAGGTATGAAGAGTCAGAACTGTTGTCTCCTGAGATTATCGGTTATTGGCCATAAGAAGCAGGTAATAATTATTGGTTATCAGGATTGGTTGAATAAATCCACATTGTGCATCCCTAATCTAAACATCGAGTGTCTTACCTGAAAAAGAACATGACGGTGCAGGGGTCGTACAACTCGTACATCTTGTTGAAGTCAGGCACTTCTGTGATGTCCACCAGGTAAATGACTGCAAAATTCTTCACCTGTAAAGAACACATGAAGGAAGAATATTATCACAATCACATCTTTATGAATAGCAACGCATTAAACACGACAAGCACAACAACAAAACAGGGAAAGATCTGTTTCTGGATTTCAAAAAACAACAATTCTCTTGGACTATTGATTTTTATTTTTGTTGTTAACCTACATTTAAACGTTCAGTGTAAGAAGTGTTCCAGTGCTAAACATACTGTTGATGGACCACCACAAACCTCCTTTTCCTTCCCAGCAGTGTCTCACCTTTTCAGTGTGCTGGTGTGAGAAACAGACGAGCTTAAATAAGCTTCACAAAGAGTAAAACTTAAATGACTGTGATGCCTCAGCTTTTTTAACAGCCTTATAGCTTTGGGCAGGATGTCATGAAAACGCTCTACAAACTGCTGCCTGAGAGTGAGACTTCCAAACATAACCTACTGTAATGAGACTCTTAGTTATAAAATCAGCAGCAAACTGCCAACAGCAGCAAACACTGTGATTAAAATAGTGATGAAACCTTGCATTCATTCAACAGACAGTAAAAATCAACACTGAAACTGTAAACTGTAACGCTCCTGTTGGCCCTAACAGCTAAATGTGTGAATTATACCAGCAAGCATTTCTAAAACTTTATTAATACAGTTGAGGCAGAATGTTATTTGTAAGTTCAGAGCAGTGTCATCACAATATTGGGATTTCTAACTGTGGCGTCCTGAATGTTTTCCTTCTCTTAGCGCTCAGAGGGAACTCATTCAGCGGCTCCTCTGGCAGCAGCACAGTGTCTCTCCCTCTCCTCTCTGATTCTGTCACAAACCTTTGCTGATGGAAACGTACGTGAATAAACTCCATATATGTGACTGTATCATAACAGCCTGTCACAGGTTACAGCTGATGGTTAGAGGAGAAATGGCAGAGCATAAAGGTCCAGGGGAAAAAAAACAACTCAGTCATTTAGGATTTTACTCAAAGAAGGAAATCAGCTGTTGATTTATATATATAGGGCTGTAATTATGTATGAAATGAAAAAAAAAATAATAATAATAATAATGTACACTGCAACTGTACTTTCTTTTTGGTGTCTTATAAACCCATGAGGGTTGGGCACTTTGTGCATGACACATAAATAAAAATAATCAATCAATCAATATATAGATCCCAGGGGACATTTATTGTGTGTGGAAGCTGTTTAAATGTGGAATTAGTGGTAGATTTGATTTAGTTGAACTATTAATATTGTAACAGAATCTGAATCTCACTCTGAGTTACTGTTGTTGTTCACAAACTAAAGAAATGAGAGATCAGTTTAGTTTTTACTTAATATTTGAAGCAAACTGTGAAACTACATCACTGATTTTGGTGCAATTTTATTTTCTTACATTGATAATACATTTTTTGTTTGTTTGTTTGTTTTTTACTAATTTGTCATTTCAGCAAGAATCTCTGTGTCCCAAAAATACCCTGAAATATTGTGATATTATTTTAAGGTCATATATCGCCCAGCCCTAACTTCTGTGTTATCATCATATTATTTAATTTCCACCCTCAGCTGAGCTGCTATTTTCGTATCAGTCTGTTCTTGTCAGATCTTTACACTTTAGTATATCACTTGACAGCAAACCTGTGTAATGTGTGATACAACAAAACACACTGTGCTGAAATATAAGGTTACAAAAGTCTTGGTTAGCCTCTGTAGCTGCATCTGTGTAGTGCTAATTAGCTTTCTAAGTTAGCAGGGGGAAGCTAATGATGCTAATGTGACAACACACACAGTTTACAGGCCCAATCAGACACTCATCAAACCTTTTCAGCAATGCTGTAGAGAACTTCGTCCATTTTCATACACGTCGGGTCCCAGTCGTGTCCGAAGCGGATAACGAGGACTCGGTCCTCCTCGGACAGGATGGCTTGGTCAACCTGCCAGCCATTATGGAGATGTGGTAGCATGTACGACATCTTGATTCTGATTTGTCGACTCCCAGACTGACAACAAAACACACATTAGACCTTAGCTTCACTCAACTCGAGGGGCAGTGAGAGTAAACGTTAACGTTTAGTTAACATCCTGTAAAGTCAGGATTTCTGCTCGTAGTCTGGGTAACGTTGCTATAGTTAGCCTGCTAATGCTAACGTTAGCTTGTGATGCTAATGTCTAGACGGGGGAGAATTAAACTTTACCATTATAAATTAGATAGAAATTAAAAATAACTCAGTCCGAAACACTTACCTTAAAATAAAAGGGAATGCGTATTAAACACGAAGCTTGTTGACTGTAACAGAAGGTAATAACTCAGTTATCTGCTGTTGCTGTGGAGATTTTCTGTTCGTTAGTGCTGCGATCTGAGCCTACGTCATCAAACGAGCGACAGCGTTGACACGACGTAGTTACGTCATCATCAGCTTCTTCTTTGAGTTTAATGGCGGCTGGATAAGCAGCCTTCTACCGGCCCTTACCGTCATTTAATTTAAAAATAAATGCTCTCTGTTATTCTTGTTACTTTTAAATAACTAAACAGAAGCTTATGTACAGTCCTAATGTCTTAACCAGCAGAATGTCCTGATGTAACAATTAAAAGCCCAGTCCCTTTTACCAGCCTGGTGTAGCTACACATTTCTGCAAATAAAGGCCTGTCTCAATTAGAGGCCGGTCTGGTTGCCACGCAGTTCATTCTTATATTAGTTTTTTGAGGTGTAGCTGGTTAGATGAAGCTTACAAATATAAATGTTTAATCTTTTGTCACTGTGGAGACGCTACACATTGTTAGCTTGGTTGATTTCCTTTTTACTGAAATGATAAGCACCATAGAAAACTGTAATTAATTCAGATTTAATGGCACGACGACAAAAACAAGTGGTGACCCCCTTCCTCTGAAATGTCATGAAGTCAGAATAAGTGTTCAGTCCTCGATTACCTGAGAGTTACTCACAGTCTGTAAGAGTCCACCCATTAAAAGAATCAGAAGGGTTTTCCATGAGAAATGAATCCAAGTTGTGAGGATTGTTTTAACACGATAAAGTGGTGTTGTGTCAGTATGCTGGGTGCTGTTGTCCTCGGGTGCTGTGAAACAAGTGTCATAACATAACGCATAACTAATTTGTTATTCAAAGCCAAATTTTTACCTCCGCCAAAGAGGTTATGTTTTGGTCTGTTTGTCTGTCTGTTTGTTTGCAAATTAATTCAAAAAGTTCTGAACAGATTTGGATAGGAAAGGTTGATAATGGGACAAGGAACAGATGATAAAATTTTGGTGGTGATTGGTTGAAGCGAAGTGGATAAAATAATAAAATGGCGGGAAATCCGAGCTGCTTGGCGGAAGTCTGCTCTCTCTGAGTGCTTTTCTAGTTTATACAAGTAATATTCATACTGGTTTAAATAACAATTTGATCCTATTCATATTCTTCACTGAGCAACAGTTTTGTGTAAAAGGAATTACAGGCCTGTCCAAAATAAAGGCCTGCTGAGGTCAGCGATTTAAGCAAATAATAGCCCGGGCTACTAACATAAGTTTTACGGTAGTCCTGTTTTTTCTTCATTGTGTCTTTTGCCATCTTTCATAAATATAAACGGTGCAGGCAGTGTGGTTGCACGGGGGCCCATGCGGTTGGGGGGCCTGTTGAGAGAGCGGTTGGGGGCTTGTTGTGTCTAGAGCAGAGAAGGGGCCCTTATGAGTGATTCAACTTGCCACCTCAGCAATAGGCCTGTATTCAAAGAACACGTTAAAATAAAATGCTGTTGTCTGCTACACAGGCCCTCGAGAGGACAACCCTATCTCTGTCAGTTTCTTTTTTTCTTTTCAGAAAAGTCAGTCGCAATCCATTGCAAAATTATGTGTTCATTTGACAGAAACTATATAAACTATCAATTAACGATTTAAAAAGTCCATTTAATGCATAATTTCTTTTTTTAATGTGATATTTTTGTCATATACAGATTTGAAGTGATGATTGGTAATATGTATGTTGATGTTGTACAATACTAGAAAATATATGGTAGCTTTTTAGATGCAAAACCTGGCACAAAGGCCCGTCATAATAATGAGCACTGGGGCCCACCCTAACTACCGTACACCACTGATTTAAGGAGTCAAGAAGAATCAAGAAGAACACTATAAACCTCTGAGGGAACAATCAGAATATAGTTTACAAAACCATCTGGTTATGAGATTGGTATGAAGATGGACTTATTTGTTTTTGTAAGGTGAATTTTTACATTTCCAACATTTCTCCAATAAATACAATGATCTTAAAATGGTCGACACATATTAATAACATTAGTCTATTACATCTCTCTGACATGTGTGGAACCAGTCCGGATATAGTCTCGCTCACCAGACCTTTCTCAAGAAAAGAAAGGGTTAGTCTGGTTACAACATGCAGTGAAATGTAAATATGAGCAAAGTACTTTCAGATACTTTCTCCCCGTTGAAGGGTTTTTAGGGTCCGGGCAGCTAAGCTGCCAGGACACTATTGTAATCCTAGGTATTCTTCTTCTTCTTCTTCTTCTTCTTC
>NC_065527.1:1954435-1960606 GCF_006386435.1 Epinephelus moara
ATCTGCTTTTCCAAGCATGGACGGCTGCTAAACCTGCACGTCTGGCTTAGTCAATTTGTGAAGCTACACATGAACTGTCACTGACTAATTAGCTCAGTGAGATAGAAATTGATTCTTAGTCTCAGAGGTTGTGAGTTCAAGCCTCAGCTGATGCAAAAGGCAGATTGTGTTGCTAAATTCCTAAATGTCTTCCAATTCTTCTGCTTATTGCTCAGAATTGCCTAAAAATGCCCGGACCCGACCCATCGCTGCGCAGCAGCTATAACTTTGGGGAGTTTTTCCTGATCAGCTGTGAGGGTCCTAAGGACAGAGGGATGTCGTATGCTGTAAAACCCTGTGAGGCAAATTGTGATTTGTGATATTGGGCTTTATGAGATATAGTTGTGCTGTACATGCTCTGTTTTCCTGGTGACAGACTTTCTCATTTGCTGTTAGGAAAATACCTTCAGTGCCACTCATGCATTTCTCACCAAATAGTCAGAGTGATACAGAGGCATTATCTCCACAACACCTTAAGTCAATTAAAAGCTGACATTTCCTCAGACTGCTCATTTTGCAACTAACAGAAGAACACTTGATCCATGTCGCTGCTTGTCCACTTCAGGGGAGTCATCACATATCTTCACTGCCGTCCCTCAGCTGAATAAACAGTGTAATAGTGGAATTTTTTGTGTGAAGATTCACAACTGCAAACTGTATATTAGACACCCATCCATGGTATGAATTTTTGTTTTTAAATATGTATCTATTTTTTAAACATTATTATTGCCTTGTTCCTCTTCTTCAGCTTCCTCTTTTCTTTAGCCATATTAGACGGAAAAAATGTATCTTGCTGGGGGATGACTCATCTGTTAAATATAGATATGTCAGTATATAATTTACACTTCAACGTTAAAATATTAGTTTGTTTGCAGTACAGAGACACAAAGACAAAACATTTATTGTTGTGCAACTTATTACAGTACAAGTAGAAAGAACAACAGACAAAGGTTCAAAGGTTATAGGACAACATTCCAGTCTATGACATAGCAGCATATTATGGCACTCCGTAGAGTATGAATCATTATTAGATATGTCTTATCTTTAACTCCACCACAAAACTACACAATCACATTACTGTGGTTCTGAATGGACACGTGATTAACAAAGTCCGACCATTTCACGTTAGACTATTTGGTCTATGACACATGATTGTTTAACAAATTTCACAATAAAATTTGGATCTATTTCCTACCTGCCATCAATACTGAAATCATCCCTTAAAGCTGAAAAAGGCATTTCTAAATTCTGAATGGCTGTTTTTCACATTGCACAACATCAGCCGTCAGCTTTCTGATCAAGTCTCAACAGTCTCTGCGTCTAAACCTCTGCTGAGAAGAGACGTAACTCTCCACCGTCTTGGTTATACAAGTCCACGGCTATAAAACCACACCCTGTTCAGCACAACAGTTCACAGGTTGCATGAACCCACTTCAGGCCAGCAGGTGGCAAAAAAGGACATTCACATATTTTTCTGGAGACACAGTGACTCCACCAGTGGTTCTTTGAACGTCCCATGACGTCGAGATAAACATGTCTGAAATGTATCGCTGTCCCATGAGGCACTATGAAAAATCCTGTGCACATTAATGTCTCACAATCCCTGAGGAGCGCTGACGCTCGGCCGGAACAGACAGTGTTGGGATGAGGTCAGGGCACACGGTCGACCACAGTGATGTACAGTAGCCTGAACTGTACTCCTGCAGCTCCTAGTTGGCGGGATGCTCCGGACACGAGCGATTCACCTCAAACCACTCGTCTATACAACTGAAACAGGAAGTGGAGGATGACAGGTGAGTTTGTCTCTTGTGATCAAAGAAGGTGGAAAAATACATTAATTTAACTCCAATAATCACAATAAAAATCTCTATTTATTTTATAAATTATCAGCAGAAGGCATCTTTTCATAATTACCTGGTTGTTTATGTGTGTTTTCTCACTGTGTTTCAATGATCAAGCATCTATGCGTACATACACAACATATCTTCACACAAAGGTTGGTATGATATATGCAAAACGCACATGTATTATATCTGACAAATTAGCACCCCAGGACTGGCGTCTTCCTGTTACATTCTTAATCTGAGTTACATACTTAACATAAAGTTACGCAGGTTTAGGTTTGTAAAGTTACATAAGTTAGGTCTAGAAGGAGAATAATGGTTGGCTGGACATCATGACGTTATGAACATAACACAAAATTATGTAGGTTAGGTTAAGAAGTTAAGTTTCGTAGGTTAGTTTTAGAAAAGAATTATGATGGGGTATTGACACGTTGGGTTCATAAGTTACGCACTTAACGTTGAGTTACATATATTAGGATTAGACAAGTAAATTTACGAAGAATAGGTCAAGAAAAGTTAAGATACGTAGGTTCGTTTTAGGAAAAGAATCATGCCACGTTAGGTTCTTAACGTACAGTTACAAAAGAATCATGCCACGTTAGGTTCTTAACGTACAGTTACGTGCTAAACGTAAAGTTACGAAGGTTCTCCTGGGGTAAAGTCCTGTGTTTGTTTGACCCATCCACCCAAACCTGCCTCTTTACACTGACTTTTGCTCTTTATTCTACTTCCTTCTTCACTCCTCTCAGCACACTGGCCACATGATCACAGTTTTCCCGATTACGTGGGTTACATAAGAATTCTGGTGCTTTACTTCTCATAGTTAAACATACAAACAGTACATGAGAACAGCCTGACACATGGGACTGCTTCTTCATACAAATGGTGGCGGTCCTTCAAACCAAAATACGTAACATTTTGGGAATTGCGCTTGCTTGCTGAGAGTCAGATGAGAAGACCGACACCACTCTTATACCAGTCTGTTAAATACAAGGCAACCATGAGCGACAGCTTAGCTTAGCACAAAGACTTGAAAAAGGGAAGCAGCTCATCTGGCTCACACTGAATGAAACAAAATCCACCTACCAGCACCTCTAAGACTCACTGACGTGTTATATCTTGTTTGATTGATTTTGTTATCTTTGGACAGAGCCAGCTGTTTCCCCTGGTTTGAGTCTTAACGCTGATCTTAACCTACCAGATGTTCAGTGGCTTCATATTGAATAAAAAGACATGAGAGGGGTGTCGATCTTCTCATGTAACTCTCAGCAGGACAGTGTATAACTTCCAAACTATTCTTTTTCCTTTAAATAAATAAATCTTATTTAGTATTCTGGCCCTCATGACTCATGTCACACATATAGCAGAGGTATGTTTTCAGTTATCCTAATAATTGCAAAGTTTAAAGCTGACGATGAGCTCGTTGTTTCACTGCAGCTCCGTCCACTTGTGTTTTCTTGTTTGTAATTCTTATAAAAAGGTTTGAGATGATCTACATTTACATCTTTGTATGTTTTTGCACACATGGCAGACAAACAGGTCAGTGCCTCGTACAAAATTTCAAATTGGCTCTTCTCCTCACCTGCCTTTGAGCACATTGCGTTCACACTTGTCATATAAAATGTGCTCTATAAATAAAACTGACTTGACTTCTAGCACTGCTTGCAGAAGTCTAGTAACGTCTGTATTCCAAGAATAGTTTGACATTTTGAGGACTAGGCTTATTTGGTCTCGGGGGAAGACTGACACCGCTCTCATGTTTGTATGCTAAATATTAAAACTCTGGAAGTTGCCCCTGTTTACATTTGGTACATTTTATGCATTTGTCAAATTATTTCCATCCTCAGCCTGTTTGTGTGTGTCAGTTACCCTTTGTGGTAGATACAGAGGCAGGGCAGCCTGGCGATGGTGTCTCCCTGCTCCAGCTCTTCTAAACAGATGGCACATTCCCCAGAGTCTCTGGACAGGATGTCCTCTGAGAGAGACAATACGGACAGAGACAACGTTAGAAAAGAGCTGCCTCACATCACATGTTCAGCTGAGTCACTGAATCCTGCACAAGCATCTGTTTAACCTTTGGTGCCTGGATACCTGTTGTGACCTGTCCCCAGGTGAGACCTGGTGTCTACAGTCGGTGTTGTAGGGAGGAAATATGGAGTCACCAGTGGGTGTAGGTAGTGATATGTGGAGAGTGGTTTCATTTTTCAATATCCTTTTCTTTGCATAACAGTCTGATGGCATATTTTAATAACAGGATTTGTGTCACATGTTTACGTGCACATTTAGCTATGACAGGCCCTAGTGTCAACACCCGGGGCAGAGGAGTAGCTGGGACTGTTTGCCGCTTTTCATCTTTCATATTTAAATGAATCCCGCAGGAGAGGAAAGATAGACTCATTCAAATGTGCTTCTGAAGTTATTTGCATGGGATAAAGTGATGATTGTACAGGTTTTACACATGTGCACACATGTGATAAGCTACGACGCACCGCTCAGTCTACGAGCCGCACACGAACCCTGTATTTATCAGTAACGTGCACGCTGCGGTGGGTGTGTGCCAGCTGGAAACTGTGAGCTCATGTCTCTGCACATGCATCAGCACCTACACATGAGGAGTCGTGTTTGTATACCTGCAGCGCTGTCGAGCCTGGGATGTCTCGACATGCAGAGAGTGTGTGTACTGACAACTGTATGTCTACAGGAAAAATGTGTTTGCCTTTCCTGTGTGTGTACATGTGTGTGTGTGTGTGTGTGCACTACACAGGCGCTCACACACAGTATGTCTGCATGCACATAAACGTGGCTGTGTCGACGTGCAGCTGCATATCTGCACGCTGCACTGAATGTTAACATCGAGCACAGGTGCATCTCTGTGGATCATGGAAAATAAACGTTCAAATCTCTCAGTGCAGACTTTGTATCTTCAGTCACGATCCAGTGGAAGTGATATGTAACTGTGACTGAGGACGGAAACAGAGGCAGTGGTGGGATGTAAATAAGTTTATCTTTCTACTGTATCTGTGTACTAGTTTGAGATACTTGTACTTGATACCCTCTGCTCTGTGCCACCTTAAACATACTGGAACATTACATTTATGTGACAGTTAAATAGTTAATAATTAACAGTTACCTCGCAGTTTAAGATTTTCCATGAAAAACTCTTGCAGGTAATGATTACAGTAAAACTTCAATTAAACGCCCAGTCCCTTTTACCAGCCTGGTGTGGCTCCACATTGTGACAAATAAAGGCCTCTCTCATTAGAGGCCTGCTCTGGTGGCCAAGTAGTTTTTTTATAGAAGTTCTTCAGATGTATAAAACCAGGTTGTTGGCTACATCAAATTATGTGTCCATTCCTCGATTACCCTGTAAGTTATTCACATTCCTTCAGTCTGTAAGTGTCCTCAGATCAGAAGAATCCAAGTTGTGAGTACTGTTATAAGAGGATAAAGTGGTGTTGTGTCAATATGCCGGGTGATGTAACCCTAGGGTGCTATAAAACTCTCCCTGAAGCTCTGTCTGTCTGAGCTGGATCAAATGAGTGATTCATAACTGATATATATTATCTGAAGCCTAACTCTTAAACAAGTAATATTCATACATATATTCAAAATAACAATTTGATTGTATTTTCCATCTTTGCTGAGCAACAGTGTTGTGTGAAGGGAATTAAAGGCCTGTCCCAAATATAGGCCTGTTGAGTTCAGTGATTAAAGCCAATAATGGCCAGGGCTACTAGGTTTTATGCTAAGTATACAAGGGTTGGGACGCTCCATGGGCTCACACAGTGTTTACAAAGATAAAAAGAAAGAAAGAAAATAAACATCTCTGTCACACAAAACTCTACTGTTTTTCTGATTTTCCATCTTTCCATCTGTTAACTGAAACAATCTATGATGGAAAAATGACTCTGTGGACTTTTGATCTGTTTACAGCTTAAATCCACTCTGAGGTGAAGAACAACAGGTGCACACAGTAGCTGTGGGCGAAAACCGACACACGCTTTTACTGTTGGTAAACAGTATGACGTTTTTTGGTGGGCGGGGCTTAGCTGGAGGCAAAACACGTTTTTTGGTGGGCGGGGCTTAGCTGGAGGCAAAACAATTCTCCACAGACGTTAGCTAGCGCTAGCTAACAATTGTGTTGTCTTGTGTTAGACGATGGAGGAAGATGATGTGAGTGGTGCGTTCAGAAACACTCATTGTGAGTGTGGGAGCGCACTCTGACACAAACTGGAGCATTGATAAATTGGGAGCGCTGTCTGAATGTAGCGTTGTGTTATCCAGAGCA
>NC_065527.1:1960896-1971967 GCF_006386435.1 Epinephelus moara
GGCAGTGGCGGCTGGTTTTGAGCCATGACTCCTTCTATTCTGGCTCCCAATAACACAACAAGACAAACACATTTTAACACTCCTATGGAGCCTACAGCCCTGTGGGGGAGAGGCAGCTGCACCTCCAGCTGATAACATGATGTCATCATGATGTCAGCCCTAAAAGGGTCTACACCAAGTCCTTCACCTTTAAGACTCTTCCATGCCCTCTTAGACTTTCATTGTTAAAGCAGTCTGTGCTCCATATTGAAGCTAAAATGTGTCTGAAAACATTTTTACAACACAGGACGCAGTATGGTGCACACTTCCTGTTCACAAATTCTCGTATCACAGCTAAACAGTGCACTAAAATATGTTTTGGGAACATTTAAGGTGACAAATAGACAATAAAAGAACAGAATATTGGTTATATTTGATCAGCACTGCCTGGTCTCACAGTTTGGTCTGTTTTTGGGGGGGGTCTCTTTCTGAATCTGCCTCTTTCTGTCCATGGTGGTGGGTATATGAAAATGCGGAAGTACAATCTGGATCGAGGGAAGTTTACTACAAGTCATCTCCACATGCTACCCACACTGTTAAAAGCTAGCTGAAGATGAACAAAGTATCCCCCCTTTCATTTCTTACTGTTGTAGGTGAGGCGCGTTTTGCTGAAACACATGAGCAGGTGCTTCTCTATTTCATCCGACGCCATGAACTTGGAGCAAAGAGGACAGTGGAAGCCTGTGGAGGAAACAGAGGAGGAAGACCAGAACATGAGGACCCAGATGTGCCGACGTTTCTCTCAGAACCTCTGATTTGTGGGCAGATGTCACGATACTGGAACTTCGATACAATACCTTGAAAAATATTGATATCTCATACCATGTTTGAGTCCTCAGGGCAGAGTGAAGGCATACAATATATTTTTTAATTAAAAGATAAATGTAACAAGGCTATAACGTGAACAGCAGAATGACTGTAGTAAACATTAACAATACCAGAAAGTGAGAGCAGCCGGTGCCTGTGTATCCACACTGTGGAAAATGAAACCTTTTCAAATATCAGAATTGATATGGATCTATAAACTGACTTTGTTGACGACACCAGCAGAGAGAGAGAGTGGGAGTTTGCAAGAGCTTTATCTCACACAGACCTGCATCACCTCACACCTCCACACACTTCCTACCTCTTTTTCTGCTGCAGACAATCTGTTACAATCTGCTCACCTCAACATGCAGCCTGTAGTTCACTTAAATAAGCTCATGATTAATGTACCTAAAGTGTGCTTTATTCCAGCGTACTAACAGTGAACTCAATAAACTAATGACAAGTCATCAGTGCTACTAAAGACCTACTACATACTAAGTGTATTTAACTGTACTATTTTATGACACCATTGAGATCCACTTAAATAAACTTGTGGATATCTTTCATTACTAATGCTGCAGTTAAAATTATACTTTAATCAAACTTTGTTTCGACTGGAAGAATTTTTAATTATAATTTCAGTGCACTTAAAATGTATAACACATTCTGATAAATTGTATTTTAAATGTATTTTTAATTGAATTAGAAATATATTTATTGAATAAGTTTATTAACAATTACGTGAAAATGTAATCAAATATACTTAAAGTAGCAAAAAAAGCAAATTTTTAAAAGTACAGCATTCGTAATAAAAGATGTCCTGAGTATATTTAAGTGGATCTTAATGGTGTCTCAAAACAATACAGTTAAGTACACTTAATTATATTTCTTTACTCTTTTTGTATTTGTAGTTTATTCATTTATCTTCTTGTATTGTTTGTGTGTATGTACATGCACATATATTTATGTATTTGTATGTGCTACTCTTTGTGTTGTATTTTGTATTTTTTTTATACATATATTTAATTTAATTGGTTGATTGATTAGCCAGTTAATTGATTTATTGGTTGGTTGGTTGGTTGGTTGATTAATTGATTTATTTAAAATGTCTTTTATTTTATTTATTCATTTATTTATTTTTAATTTCATTTTATTTTATTTTTTTATTTAATTTTATTTATTTATATATTTTTTTTATTTCATTTTATTTTTTATTTTATTTTATCTTTTTTTTAATTTCATTTTATTTATTTTTTATTTATTTTTATTTTATTTTACTCTTAGCCTTTTGTTGCTGCACTGGGAGGTTGAAATACTGATTCAGATTCAGATTTCCTTATTTGTCATTTTTATTTTTATTTCAATAGTGCTCCACACATACCACCAATCAATCAATGTGCTTCAGTGCAATATATAAATATAAATGAAAGCAACAAATTGAATAAATCAGAGCAATAATAAATAAAACTGTGAGGCTAAAAAAGAACAATTAGAAAAGAAGAAACAAGAAAAACTGATTATGAACTATGAAATATAGGAGGCAGAACCTTAAATATGAAACGGGATCAAAGATGCTAACATATCTTCAAACGTACACCTGTACTGTAACTATTGTTCTTATTTATCTTTATTTATCATTGTGTATCAACAGTTCTGATGTATCACTGGGTGACACGTGTAATGAGTGGGATACATGAAATGACATGATGGCAATAAAATGTATTTTAAAAATAATAGTTGTATTTAAGTGTGTCTTTAGTGGCACTAATGACATGTGATTACTACACTGAGCACATTGTTAGCACACAAAAGCAGCACATTCATGGAAGTACACCAAATATTATTAAATCAAATATACTTAGTTTACTTTTTTTAACTTTAAGAACTAACTGCAAACACACCTCAGAGCTGAGACACCATGTTGCTGTGCATGTGTGACATGTGCAAAGTCATTTATTATTCCTAATTTGACCCACATACACACGGCCCTCTGACCTCGTGCATCTTCTCAGCTGCACAAAGATTAATAGGCCAGGAGCCGGCTGACCTGAGATAAGCTCCCTGCTGTTGAACATTATAACACCTCAGTGCAGAAAGCGACAACAAATGCATGAGACATGCAGGCAGTGACGATCTGTGATGTGTGTGAGCCTCATGTGTTTGTGAGGGAGCTGAGGAAACAGCCTGTGGACACAATGTCAGGCCCGCAGGGTCGCCGTCACATGATCTGATGAGCAAAGGTTATTGTTATTAGACTTCCTCATCAGGGAAACGTTCCAGTGCTTGGAGTTAGGAGGAAGGATCAAAACACAGCCGTGGTTTTATTGCCGTGTTACGGTAGACGAGGAAAATGGAGCATTTACAAGGACTGCAGCAGCGATAAGGATCCAGGAAACACTGAGGCGGATGAGATGTTTTGTTACAGCACCATGAACATTAGTTACAGTCCTGTTACTTGAGGGTTCAGTCCTGTTGTGTAGCTGAGGTCTGCTGTGGAGACACAACCCACCAGTTGAGAAACAGCTAGAAACTTGCAGATTCAGGAAGTGTGTGTGTGCATGTGTGTGTGTTTGTGTCAGGCAATGTGTAACCAGCAGGAAGCTCTTATCTGCTGACCTACATTATGCTCTCTTCCCTCTCAGCCCGAGAGAAAGAAAAACAGGCCAGTTTTGCAAGACAGAGGAGAGGCAGAAGAAGAGCGGCGGCGGCGCAGCAGAGCCACCTGTGGCTACAATAAAAGTGCAGAGGTGCCAAACAAAGGGCTCAGTCATCACACTGCTGTTAGCATATGCCAGGTATCATGTGTCAGATGGAAAAATACTCAGCAACTTTGACAGCAGCTGTAATGGAGCGTGCTTATAGGAGGATAATACACATATGGCATCCTACATGAAACAACATGTTGACTCCAGACTCACACTGAGGACAATTAGACAATATGAAGACCTGGAATATTACAGTTTTGCCACGTGAGATGATGAAGAAGAAGATGGCCCCTGGGTGAGACGAGGACAAAGAACAGTGCACTGAACACAACACACACACTTTGAATATGAATAAAAGACATTATAATGACGCATTATGTGTCAGACAGGAACAACGAGGAACTCAGGAGATGAAACAGCATCATAAACACACTGAGCAGTAACACATATAACCGCTGTGTGACTGCTTCTTTACAGATGTGTTACAGACTAACGGTTGTGGTTTCCCAGTTACACACTTACCTCCCAGCAGGTGAGGGGACAGGTGAGCTGGCAGGGACCCAATAAGCAGCCTGTGTCCCTCGGGGGGCAGCTCGCTCTCCTCGTCACCATCTGTGCCATCCAGGCTCTGATTGAGTACGTGTGACCCCGCAGGTATACTGAGCCCGGAGCTGGTCGGCCGCCCACCCGTGTAACGGATCCGGGGGCCATCTGGTCCATTGGTGTACCTAAACCCGGCCACGCGCACCCCTCCGCTGGTGTTTCCAGATGGGAGATCGGAGCTGGAATAAGCCCGAGTTCTGCCATCAAATCCGGGGCTGCTCTGCTTGGCCCCCATGCTGTCTCAGGTTCACCTGCTCTGGCTTCTGCGTGCGCTTTAAAGTTTTTTAGCCGCGACACATGTTGACAGTGAGTTCTGAAGAGCTGACACAACAAAGGAAATAAAACCTAAACACGTGAACAACAATAAAAGACGAGGTGATCCAACACTTCACAGTGTCATGGTGCGCTCTGTGCGTAAAGTGCGCACTCACTGACGCATAACTTCATTTCCAAACGGTTGTTTGTTTTCTGTTTTTTCTCCTGGCAGAGCCCTTCCCCTTTTTCCAACAATGGGAAAAATAAACCAGCTCAAATCTCTTTAGATAAAAGTCTCCAGTTCCTCCGCTTCACACGAGCTCATCAGCGCCGGTGTTGACTCACAGCTCGGCTGCTTCAACTTTGTTTTTGTGCTCAACTGCGGCCGTCTGCAAAGAAAAATAAAAGCAGGGATTGCCCTCCTCCTCCTCCTCCTCCCCTCTGAGAGACGGCTCCGTCAGCGGACCCAGAGTTCAACAGGAGAACATAAATTCACCTTCAAAGTAAAAGCAGAGAACAAATCACTCGGGGAACAAACGTGAGGACAAACTGGAAGTTATAATTTATAAAAGACTCCAGTAAAGTACAAGTAGCTTTAATTTGTAAATATACTCAGTAATATAACAATATGACACTGAGTGCTAAATAATCTGAATATTTTAACAGTGCTGAGTCACAGACACACAGCACCGCTCTCAACATTTAGGATTTATATTTCTATACTTTTAGTTTTTCCTCACTATAACTGGAACTAGATATTGGGAGGGACACATCCCCCTAAAATTCAAATAAAAAAAAGTATACATAAATATATAAATTATTATTATTATTATTATTATTATTATTATTAATTAAAATAATGAAAAATAATTTTAAAAAATTAAAAATAGAATAAAAAATAAATTCCAAAATAATCAGCAAATATAATCAGTACCAGTCTAAACCTAATAAACTGTCATTATTATTACCACTGCTTCTAGTGTAACAATTTACTGCAGTTCTACTTGTGGTTTGTCCCAGCTGTGTTGCCGTACCTCTGTGTTCACCATTGTTCAACTGCTGTGAACAATCAGTGTCAAACACTGTGCTGTCTCTCTATTTTATTACTTTAAAATGTATTAAAAACTAGGATGTAGTGAGTGTCATGTAGACTGTATGACTGTTAAATGTTATAGTTTCTGTAACATGTTAGTGTGTCATAAAAAAAAGTCATAGTGTGTGTTTCCTGTGCAGTTCTCAGTCACATGTTGGCGCCCTAAAATGGCTCTCGCACCCTTTTCCATCAACATGAAACAGGTTCTGTTCCAGTCTCTGCACCTTATTTTGAACCATTCAGAGCATTTTGACCAAAACTAAACTGGTTCACAGTCCAACAATAGCAGGTTTTCTCTGAAGTGTGAACTGTGATGACATCAGTGGGCGTGTCATAATCTACAGATTGGAGAGAGAGGATGGAGAAGGCAACAGCAGAGACGTTAAGTAAGAAATCATCATATAAAGAGTGTTCAGTGGTCTCATTAATAGTTCTGTAGTAACAGAACAAAAGGTTGCAGGCGATCGGTACCATCCGCCATCTTGCTACTGCTGTTTGTTTCTGTTGTGCATTGTGCGATGCAACGCCCTCTGTTGATGACACATCTTTGAATACGATGGTTCTGATCAAGACTGATGGAAACGTGGGCTGGTTCACTAGATGGTACTTATCTTCAGTGAAATATTGTAGGCAACTGGATTTGAAGATGTTTCACCTCTCATCCAAGAAGCTTCTTCAGTTCTTCAGCAGCGAGATAACACCGAGGTCCAAAGAGTCCTGAGCAGAACCAGCTCAGTCATCAAACCTTTAACAACCCCTGATCTAACAGTGTCTCAAATCACATACTAAATGCAGTGAGCTACTGGTGCACTCAACACGGTTCAAAAGTTGAGCATAGAATGACGAACACTCAATGATCGGCATCTTTATGACATGTAGCTGGGGACAGCAAGGAGCCTGAGCTGGCTGCAGTCAACACCAGCGTCTTATACAGATGTTACTACATGCCTTTTGTATTAACTTTCAATACTGTTGTCAAATAGAAGCTGTCATAATCAAATGTTGGCGATAATGCTCCACCATTTGTTCGCTGTTAAAAAGAAGAAGAAGAAGAAGAAGAAGAAGAAGAAGAAGAAGAAGAGGTTAAAAAAAGCTGTCATCACTTCCGGTAAGTACAAAACAGTTAAAAAAAGCTGTCATCACTTCCGGTAAGTACAAAACAGCAGTGTGCGACTTGAGACAACACGACCTTGTTGAAATGAGTGCACCGCACAGGAAGTGCACGCTGTACATAGTGCACTAACAGAAGTATGTCATTTAGGACACACTCTGAGATTTTTGTTTCAGTTTAGCAGTAACTTTTCCAAAAACGTCTCCAGGGGTGGGAGAGGTTCCTGCATGTACCTCCCTGGAGCGTTGGGTTGCAGAGGGACGACGGCCCTGTTTCCTGCGTGGCTCTGGATCAATGTTGTGCTCACATTAGGTTGTAAATGTTGGTGTGTACTGAGAGGTGTCTGATTATTCTCACAGTTCCACCAAATTAAAATTGTATGAACTGCTTTATGCTTGACGACTGTCTGGACTTTAACCTGAATTGGACATACAGTAAATGTGTGTATATTAGTGTATAGATCTATAAAAACTCAAAATACAAACAAAACCAAATGGAAGCAGTCACATCCTCTCTGTCATACTCAGTAACCAGCCTGTGGAAGAAGCAGAACAGTTAAAGTGCTTGGGCACAGTTACTGATCAGACCGAAACTTTTAATGGAAACTCAGAGGGGATTTTAAAGAGAGCCAATCAGCCTGTTTTTAATCAGGAAGCTGGAGAGCTTCAGTGTCAGCCAGCACATACTTGAAACAGCATACAGAGGCCTGGATGCATTTTATTTTATCATGTAACATATCAGAATGGAATGACAACCTGAGTGCAAAGAGCAAAATCAAGCTCAAGTGAAACAACTGATCGACAAGTCACAGAAACAACTCAGCAACATATCTGACAGTGCTGTACGCAGGAGGGCCAAACGTATAACTGCTGATGCCTCACGTCCATCACACTCAGAGTTTGAGCTGCTCCCGTCTGGACGCAGCTTTAGGGTCCAAAGAACCAGTCAGAACATGAAGTCCTCTACTCCCTGTGCTGCACAGGTGATGAACACTACTACTTTACTTTTTATATAACTCACTGCTCCTGCCTGCTGATTTGCACCATTGCATCATATATATGGTTTAATTGTGCATATTTAATGGTGCATTGTGTGTGTGTGTAACAGGGTCAGCCATACAGCAGTAACATGTGTGACAAAGTCAAATGCACATTTGTAATATTATTATAATCACACAGAATCTGTTTCAGTTGTTATAACCTGACCCTCTCAGGCCTCCATAGTCAATATGTGGAACCTTTGACACACAGTTTCTGTACCCCTACTTTCACCTTTGAGAGTACCCCACCTATAAAGGGGGGTCTCCCTCCTTACCTCTCCCCTGTTGCTGCTGTGGTCCATAAGAGAGGTGAGAGACATTGCTCTCATAGTAATTCCCATGTTTTAACGCTGTTAAGATGTTTATAAGTTCATTTCATGCTGACATTATCTTGTGGATCCATTTGTGAAGGGCTGGAGTTATACGGTTGTGTTTGACCAAGGATTTTGTTTTTACCTCTTGCTGTCAGGAATAAACGGAAATCACTTCAGAAGATATCCACAGTCTGGGCCTCTTTATATCAACTCTATGCAGACGTCACTAGAGTCCAGCAGTCTATCTATCTATCTATCTATCTATCTATCTATCTACCCATCTATCTATCTATCGATCTATCTATCTACCCATCTATCTATCTATCTATCTATCTATCCATCCATCTACCTACCCATCTATCTATCTATCTATCCATCCATCCATCCATGTCTCTATCATCCATCAATCCATCCATCCATCCATCTATCCATGTCTCTATCTATCCATCCATCCATCCATCCATCTATCTATCTATCTATCTATCTATCCATCCATCCATCCATGTCTCTATCTATCTATCTATCTATCTATCTACCTATCTATCTATCTATCTACCTACCCATCTATCTATCTATCATCCATCCATCCATCCATCCATCTATTCATCCATCTATCCATGTCTCTATCTATCCATCCATCCATCCATCCATCCATCCATGTCTCTATCTATCTATCTATCTATCTATCTATCTATCTATCTATCACTAAAACCCTCAGCAATCAGCCTTTATGCTTTTACTTTGAAGGCCAAAGCCTAACTTCCTGTCTGCAGTCCCCTCCCAGTCTCGAACTTGACGCAGCTCAGCCTGAGTGGGCTTGTCAGGTGGCTCATGACGTCAATCCCAGTAACACCAGCGGGCTGTTGGCACAGCAGCAGCAGCAGCAGGTCACCAGTCCACTGTCTCCATGTTTGGCTCTTTGTGTGCATGAAGCTGAGAGACGCTCAGAGTGACGCTCTGCTGACACGCTTTATTGAACAGTTTCACACACATCGGAGGACGAACAGAAGATACACTGCATGAGAAACACCCAATAAAAAGACAGACATTTACAAGCCAAAGTAAACAGGCCAAAGATGAACCTGTGAAACAGTCTTACATGTGGATGGAGTGGTTGGAGGCGGCGGGCGGGGGCAGGGCAGGGCAGGGCAGGGCGGGGGGGCCTGAAGCATTGCAGTGCACTGGATGCGACAAACAACAACACACTGTGAGAGATAAGAGGGCCGGCCGAGGGTGGCTGTCAACAAATAGTTCCTCTCCCCTGTGACGTCACTCGGGGACTGGGGTGTGCACGTATTAAATCATGGTTAGAAGCCGATAAATTCAAAACAACACACTGCAAAAAGAGACTGCGGCTAGATTTAGGAAGGGTCTCGTCAGATTGTGCTGAGAAAAGGAGGGCGAACTGTGAAGCACCAGGAAGACTACAGGACAGGAGGGTGTCATGTGACAATGACACACCCACACCAGGAAGGGCTGAAGCTGCAGCATGGGCCTTTGTTGTGATGTCATGTGATCGGAACACTGATTAAAAACCTCCTCACTGGGCGACTCTGAACTCTTTGAGGTGCCTTGAAAACATTACGGGACACACCTCACGAAATGATCCATGCTACTGTAAAGCTGCACACTGTGACGTCCACATGGGTGCTGTAGTTTTGACTATGTGAAGTGTTGCGATCTGGACGGCGAGCTGAATCAGTTCCCTACATGCAGTGGAAAACTCTACCTGCGTCACTCCCGTTACCTCACGCAGCCACAAACTGTCACTTTTCAGCTCGCTCTTGTGTATTGTGTGTGTGTGTGTGTGTGTGTGCGATCAGACACGCAGAGAAGTAGGTTATCTGTCACATTCATCTTCGAAGCCACGGGGAAGGACGTGTGTATTGCGTCTGACGGTTTTTCTGCATAATGAAGCCAGCTGAGGCCGATGTAATATTGCTGTGCTGTGGAACGTTAACTAACCGGATGGTGAATGATTATGATACTTGCATTGTACATGGCTACTGCCACGTAGCCCCAATGTGTGTGTACGTGTGTGTGTGTGTGTGTGTGTGTGTGTGTTTGGTCGGGGGGGGGTTTCAACACAGTGCAACAGAGTGCACTCTTTGGGAAGCAAAGCCACTGAGACATTCAAGAACATGGTGGTGCAGTTTTAGCAAGTTGGCCGTAAGTATGTGTGTGTGTGTGTGTGTGTGTGTGTGTGTGTGTTTGGATAAGTTGTTAAGTGTTTGGGCTAATGAGTTGAGACCCAGAGCTTCGGAGCAGCTCTGCCCCAGCTGCAGGCCTCATCCTGGGGCTCATCACTGCTGGCTGACCCCCATCTGCTGGTGGTCCGGCCCCGGTTCCCCCTCCATGTCAGCGTGGTAGTGCTCGAAACTGTCGTCCTCTATGTCTGGCAGACCCAGCAGCTGACAGAAGGGAAAGAGAAGTGTGTGTTACAGTTTGTGATGTAAAGGTGTAAAGGTGTGTGTGTGTGTGTGTGTGTGTGTGTAAATAGCAATAACACAATGTCTCTCTGTCCCGTACAGTGTCAGTTTAAGAACTTCTTGTTTGTCTGCAAACAAACTTTCAGCACCAGGAAGTAGAACATGATCAAAGGTCTTATCTTAATTATTAGTTTAATCTATTCTCTTCAACGCACTCTGCACCCCGTGGTGGAAGTATATTTACTCAAGCACTGTACTTAGAGAGGCAACAGACAGCATCTTTTCCTGAATATATCATGATGAAAATAATGTGGGTTGCACAGGGTAGTGTCCACAGTAAAATCAGACTATCAGTGTTTACATAGGTTACTTAGTGGCTGTGCAATCTTTGCAATAAGCTTCTGCCACCGGTGCCGAAATTTCACAGATAAACTCTGCTTTACGGCAGGAAACGCGTCATGTATTGTGAAACTGGTCGGCCAGCCAATCAGGGACTGGAGCTGGTCCTTATGAGGAGTTGGGCATGAGATAGTTGAGTCACGAGCACAATGGCAGACGGACAAAGTTTGGAGACAAGTGAAAAACGGCCTAGCAAAAGAAAAGGAGCTCCTCTGTGTGAGGAGGCAAAGAAGAGCAAAAAGGAGAGTGATAAAAGAAGAGGAAAAACAAGAGTAAA
>NC_065527.1:1972515-1980040 GCF_006386435.1 Epinephelus moara
TGCATACTATTTGTTTTTTTCTTCAGATAAATCTGATAATTGTTGCTCGGTCTCTTTACTCATTTATTTAGTAGAGTGTCCACACACCTTCTCATTCTACATATACATAGAGGTATACTGGTGGCTTTACAGCCTACATTTTATTCATTATCTCTGATCCCCACGCTCAATTTGGTCGTTGCCACAGTGTGACACAACACCGCTGACGCTAGGTGGCGCCAAAAAAACCTGAATCCTATCTGTTGCCTCTTGAAGTATTTATACTTGAGTAATTCTAGTTGCTGCTTTTACTCCACTACATTTTGGAGGCCCACACTGACACACTGTGTGCTGGCGTGTGACATCATCCTAATTATCCTAAATCTGCAGATGAGTCAAGGCTTCAGAATAAGAGCACTTATTTATCTATTTCTCACCTAACCATAAAAACAACCTCAGGCATGATGGCCGTCAGCCCGCTCTGACACACGGTGCAAATTCGAGCCACTACAGCTGCCGACCTAAGGTCCATCTCCAGAGCAGCTGCCTGCTCTCCTCCCGGGGAAGCAGTCCACAGCGGCGGGGAGCGAGGTGGAGGGAACGTGGGGTGGCTAGCTAGCTAATTCATTTTTGGTTTATTAAACAGAGAGAGTGGGAGTTACTGTATGAAGTGTGTGCATGTATGTGGTCGACCAGTGGGAGGAGCTTAGGACAGAGATAGGGGAGCTGTAAGAGGAGGGTATATTTTCAAATTCTGACTTTTTTGTTTGTTTGTTTGTTTAATTGGTTGGGTTTAAAAAAAACTTTTCTAAGTTTGATGCATGGTTACTGGGATTGTTAGCTGTCACTCAGTCTTGATGTAAGCTATGTGTTCTTGTCAAGTCTTCATGTGAGCAGTGACCTCTTACAGCCCAAGACAAATTTCCCACATGTGGGACAGTAAAGTTAATCTTATCTTAAATTTCTTACCTAATAAATGTGTAATTAAGTCATTATTGATGGGTAAATCAACAGAATCTTTGGACAAAAAGAAGGGAATAACTTCTATAGTGTTACCCTACAGTAAACCCGGAAACACCTATTTTAATTTTTAAAAGGATCTTTATGTATTGTCATATTTATTCTGACATATTCCTATTAACCAAACAAAAAGAAGTGTCAGGCAGTTTCAGCTCTTCTTATTAAGGGTTTCATGTAAATCAAAGTAGTGTTACATGTCAAACAGATGATCACACTCTTAAGAAGACCTTGAATCATGTTCTGTATCCACCTCTTGTTTTTTTAATGTCAGATTTGTGGGTGGAGTTCAGCATGTTTTGTCCGTACCACAGAGAACAGAATGTATCAGGGCTGTAACAGAAACAGACATATCGAGCAGAGGTCACCCTGCTGCGCTCCATGCACTGTGTTAAAAAGTTGTCAAGCTTCAGATTCCTTACAGGCCTAAAGGACGTGAAGACCTTCTCCAGCACCTCCAGCAGAGTCTTCTTCCCGCAGGAGGAGATGTAGTCCTGGGCCAGCTGTAGGAAGGGGAGGCAGTCCTCACTCTCACTCCATACATGCTGCAGACACACAGGGACACACAATAAGTAATGAGCAGGTGGCGTCGGTCCAGACCTGTCACTGCATAAACCTGTGTGTGTGTGTGTGTGTGTGTGTGTGTGTGTGTGTGTGACACCAAACACACTGAGAAAAAGAAAGTAAAGCTTCATTATTGCTTCATATAACAACATAAGTGAAGTAACAAACACTCTGCCTGGTGATGTAACACTGTCACATGTCTTCAGTGACAAATTGGAGGAATTAAGCAGTAAATAAGTGAAGCTGGGTCGGGGCCAACGCAGCGCAGAGAGAAACTGGAACGAAGCAATTAAAGCAGAGAGATGTTTCTCTGTGGACGCACAGCAGACAGGACTGAAAACACAAACAGTGGGGACACTTCACAGGAAGACACACAGAGTCCTCAATGTTTACCACAGAGGTGTCAAACTCATTTTAGTTCATCGGCCACATTCAGACCAGTTTGATCTCAAGTGGGCCGGACCAGTAAAACCATCGACGTGACCATGTGATAACCTGTAAATAACAACACCTCCAAGTTTCTCCCTTTCCACGTCCACATATGACGTCCAAGGTATCCTGGGTGTGTTGGTTGTTGACGTTGTCCGTTTTCAAAATACACTTATGTTTTCACAGTAAATTTAACGTTAAGTCTTTCTACCTTCAACAACAAAAACACGTGGTTAGGTTTAGGACAAAAGAACAGGGTTTGGTTTAAGAATCTTACAGGACACAAACACCGCTCTCTCAGGTGAAAGTCTGTGTTTGTTTGACACATCCAACACCGGTCCCAACCCAGTCAGACTTTCGCTGCTTATACATCCGTCCTTGTCCTGCCGCGATTCCCACTGATGCCGCCTAGTGTAATCAACTATAACAGCGGCCGCGTATTATGCCAACGTCAAAGGTCGCCTTTTTTTGTTGGTTTCTGACGCCGCAGGTCACTGCCCAGGCACCGGATTTCAATGACTTCGGAGTGAGACTGGGCTCTCTGAAAAGGTTCATCCATTTACAAAACAGACGATGGACAGCCTGAGATGTCTCCAGATGAATAAGTGCGATCTTAACATGTCTCAGTGTTTCCACATTCAGTCAGTCAGCTACTCACTGTCATTGCATGTGCAATGACAGTGAGTAGCTGACTGTCATTGCATGTGCATTTCCTTAATTTATGTCCACTCCTGTGTAATGCTGACATCACCACACCAGATTAAAGTGGAATCTACTGAGGAAGCAGGTTGTTATCTCCTGCTTTACAAACTATTTACTAATCTAAGGTTTGACAGTGCCTCGGCAAAGAGAAGAAGAAGATATACTTTATCAATCCATGAGGGGAAATTCATGTCAGAGCAAGGAGCTGCTCATGGACGGGCGCACCAAGCAGTTGCGGGTTTGGTGCATTGCTCAAGGGCACCTCGGTGGTGCCCGGGCAACTCATCCTCACTGTGACCTCGTCACATGTCCACGTTTGGTCATGGACTTTCCACGTCCACATATGACGTCCAAGGTACCCTGGGTGTGTTGGTTGTTGACGTTCTGGGACGCCGTGTCAACTTCAGCCTGTTACATGCATTGTCTGTTTTCAAAATACACTTCTGTTTTCACAGGAAATGTACAGTTTGCATACAGTCTCTTTCAAAATAAAAGCACTATGTCGGTTTTTCAGATTTCTCTGGATTGGGCACTACTTTACTTTTAAAACTTTAAATATGTATTCCTGCTTATATTTGCTTACTAGTTTGATGTTAAGTACCTTAACTTAAATAAAGGATCTTAATACTTCCTCCACCACTGGAGATAACTCTTTCTCACCACAGAGCCTGTCTGGTCTGTTTGGTTGTTTGGTGTAAAGCCTCCACAGCTCTGATGAACACTGAGGTCAGCAACATTAGCATCCTGATGGCTAATAAAACAGTATTAAGTAACTATAAATGGTCACTTCTCTTTATCAGACGTAAGAGTCCCAGTCAGATTAGAATCAACTTCCTCATTAGTGCAAGTCGTCTGCTCCCCTCAGATTGTTAGATAAACATCACTACTCAGGAAAGGCCATCTGAGTAATTCAGCTTCACTTCCTCTTACTGCTCTTTAATTGGAGTCGAAGGCCGCACAGTTATAGATGATGTATTAGGTAATATTATTAAGGGTGATCGGTCAGGTGTGCACCGTGAGCTGGAGGAAATAACCAGCAGGTGTAAAACAAAAACAGGTCATCTTATTGGGGTGTGTGTAGGCTTTGTAGAAGAAGTTTAAGTGACACGGGAGTTAAGAGTTTGACACTGGGTTTGATTATTTTAGGAACTCTTTTTGGGATTGTTTGGATTTCAGTTTAAATGAAAGTCTGAAAAGTTTTCAGGTGAAAATTAAGGTAATTAAATCACAGTTATATGTAACAGCATTCTGGTATTTCTGCCACAAATTTGGGGTTGATTAACGGATTGTAAAATGTTAGGGTATTTTGAATTGTTCATGTGAACAGACTAAGGACTACTAAAGGAATACTTCACCCCCAAACGACCATTTGTTTATCAATTACTCAGCACATGACACTGAATTCACGAGGAAAGCAGTTTTTCTCTCATGTCTCCACAGTGAACGGAGAATCCAAAAAAGGCGAACCATTGTCATGAATGGAAGTAATCAGGGTCTGCACTTAACAACAGCAAAACTATATCAGAACATCTGTTTACAAACTCTCACACAATTCATGTTGTGTGAGAATACGACTGGTTAAAAAACAACTGGATAAAGGAGACTTGGATTACACTGCAAGAGTTGTGTGAGAGTTTGTAAACAGATGTTTTGATTTAGTTTTGCTGATGTTAAATATGATCCACAATGACTTTAATTCATGCAGAAGGTTTGCCTTTTTGGATTCTCCGTTCACCGTGGAGGCATGCGAGAAAAACAAAGTTGTCATTACGAAGTCATTGTAAATAATAAGGACATTTTATTAGATGCATGATTCAAAGGGTTTGTAATGTGTTAACCAAACCAGTGACTTTAATTCCTAAAGAATGTAAGAATGTTCACCTTTTTTGGATTCTCCATTCACCGTGGAGGCATACAAGAAAAACAGTCTCTTTTCTAAGTTTCCTTTACTAATTCTGTCTTTAGATTATTCTGCAGGAGTCGTGTGAGTTTGTAAATGGATGTTTTGATATAGTTCTGCTGTTGTCTAACGGGGTCCACGATGACTTTAATGCACGCAGAGGATTCGCCTTTTTTGGGATTCTAACACCCAGTGAGTAACTGATATACAATTGATCATTTTGTGACTGAAATATTCTTTTAAAATTGACACAAAACCATGAAAACCATCCCATAATTTAAACCTTGAATGCATCATGGGGTTAATTAATGGGGGCAATAAGGACATTTTATTAGATGCATGATTTAAGGGGTTTGTAATGGGTTTAAGAAAAAAGCTAACATCATAATTTTCACCTCAGTATCTATTAATGTATCCATCAATTATTCCCTTAAAAACCCAATAAAAACACCTTAATTTCATTATTACTATTAAATGGAGTGATGTAATTTATAGATAATAAATAAAGCGATTAAGTTTTCTGATGTGTGGTAGGGACACACCTTCATGTGAGAGTCATGTGAATCAGCCCAGATAAAGTGTTGTCACAGACGGGGTTAATGCTCAGCCCTCTGGCTCACTGCTCAGGGACGGTTGTTCCTGTTTGACACTGACGGATGGACTCTCGCATGAGGGCGTGCCTCTGCTGCACCAGCAGAAACACCACCCTCCAGCAGATCTCACAAAGCACATCCAGCAGCTCTTGTTCTTCGGTCACCTGACCTGGACCATTAAAAACTACTGAGAGGGAGATAACAGAGCTGGAGACAGTGACGTGCAGCTGAGCTGTGATCACAGTGATGTCACAGCGCCCTCCAGTGAGAGGACGGGACCATGATACCAGGGTTTGAGGGGAAAACAAGATAAACTGAGAAAAGGACTGTGTGTGTGTGTGTGTGTGTGTGTGTGTGTGTGTGTGTGTGTGTGTGTGTGTGTGTCAGGGTTGCAGCAGGAAACAGATTCAAAAGCAGAAGAAGAGCAGAGCGCTGTGACCGTGGCGCCCCCAGAATTTTTTCTTAAGGGTGTCCAGATGGGATGGCACATCAAAACCAAAACCCCAAACTGAATTTCAGGAGTTAAATTATTAAAGTATACAGACTGTGTCAATATAGAGAGTTAGGCAGTGATCACACAGAAAGTGTTTCAGCAGCTGGAGGCAGGTTTTTGTAAGAGTTTTAATGAGTATGAAGCTTTTTGCTCGCTGTTTTTGTTGCTACGCAACTCACGTTTCTGTGCTCCAAGCGCCTGGTGTTTTTTTTAGGAACTAGATACTGACTACTGTGAAATAAATTAAATAAAAAGAAAAGTATATTGATTACACAGAAAGGTTAGAGTACGGAGGTGATGTGGTAGTTGCCTGGCAACAATAAACAATGAACTTTTTTTTTTTTCTAGTGGCATTCAATTTTTTTTTTTTTTAAAGTTTGGAAAAAAAAGTCAAATAAAGTATAAACTTAACAAAGTGTCCAAAAAAACTACAATGAAATGCCCCAAAAAATATTGATAAAATATCAGAAAAAATGAAGAAAAAAATAGTCTATAGGAAAATGTTATTAAAATGTTGGGGAAAAATAATAAGATGTCTGAAATATTAATAAAATAGACGAAAAAAAAAGTTAAAAAAGAGTCTAAATAAATATTGATAAAATGTCCAAAAATATTATTGAAACATCCAAACAAGTTAACAAAATGTTCGGATAAATGTTAACATGTCTGAAAAATAATGATAAAATGTCTGAAAAAAATCTTAACAAAATTTCCAAATAAATGTTGATAAAATGTCCGAAAAAAATTACAATGTTGGAAAAAAATTAATAAAATGTTCAAAAAATATGATCCTAACAAGTCAAAAAAATGAAAACATTGGTGAATGTGAGGGAGACAAAGTGAAAGAAAAGGAAGGAAGATGGGAAATGAAATTGGCACAAAGACAACTGACCACATGATGTATTTATGTACAGTAGCTACAAGTTGTGTGTGTGTGTGTGTGTGTGTGTGTGTTATTTAATCTCTTTAATGTATTTTCCCTCTGTAATATTCTAAATAAGATGATTTGATCATGCAGCAGCTGGATTTATATTTATCTGTCCTCCAGCAGCAGTCGGTGGAAAGCCCCGGCTTAATCAGCCCAGCTCTGCTCAGCTCTGCCGTCTGTGGGACACTCCAAACTCGTAACGCAGCCACAGTCGGTGTGACATAATGTGTTATTGACTGAACAGACGCCCTGGCTCCTGGGTCATCTCCATCTGCTCCCCGCCCTGTTAGCCCCTGTCACTAAGCAGGAGGAGGGAGCAGGGCGGGTCTGGCCTCAGGAGCTTTAGGGCTCACAACACCAACACTGCAGCACACTGCTACAGGGTATACAGTCAGGACGGCCTGGAGATGATCAGAGCACAGCTGGAGCCTCTATCAGTGACACTGAGCTTATATCCTCTGTGTTGTCTCTGGAGTTTAGAGGATTTTAACACCATCAGGAGTTTATGTTCAGTAATTACAGACAGATTCCACACTGTGTCTCTGCAGGACTGACTGATGTTGTCTGGGACTCTCACATGGGACTGTTTGAGGAAACATATTTAACAGCTCAACAGTCAGATGAAGGGATCTGGCAGCCATTTGCTTTAAACCTTACATTGTGTAGTTTAAGTGCACACATTCTAGCACTGGAGGGTTACACAGGCAAATTGTTTGACATTAAATATCTGTTTCTTTGTCTTTGAGTTGCCGTGGTTGTTTGGGGAGGTCACTTCCTGGTGGAGCAAAAGGCGTGGCCGAGGGCCGAGGACTCTTAAAGTGCTGTCAGCCCTAGAGTGGTCTCCTTTGGTCTGAATCAGGGACTCATGTTGTTCCAAAGTTGTATAATTGCCTAGAGTTGGTTCGTGTTCTCACGGCAGC
>NC_065527.1:1980126-2003522 GCF_006386435.1 Epinephelus moara
CTGCAGCTGCTTCACATCCAGGTCGGAACACCTTCTCACCACAAACCAACCGCACCAGAGTTCCTTTGGAACCGGACTGAGACCACCTCTTCAAGAAGGTCTCAGTCCGGTTGTTTTGCTGTGTTCACACCTGCACAAATGAACCGCACTGAGGGGGCAAACACACCTGAGTTCGATTGGACCGAACCAAACAGAGCAGGTGTGAAAGCAGCCTTAAACCCTGCAGCCAACTCATTGGACCAAACCATGTGCTGCCATGTCATGGGGGGATTTGGGATTAGTTAGTCTTGCTTTGTATTTGGTCGTAGTTGCCGTCCATTTTGGTTACCCCTTGTGTATGATTTGGTTTGTCAAAGCCACTGTATAGTCTCCCTCGTGTGTTATCTTGACAGCTCAGTTTGTTCAGTTAACACCTTGTTTAATCATTTTATTGAATATAGTTATGTTACATTGACCTGTTTTATAGTCTAGTCTGTTCAGTTCTTGATTTGTAATTTTTCGTGCATTTTATTTGAGTAAATAAAAACTCATGGGTTTGTCAACAACTCCTGCGGCCTCACTGCTTGGTCCCTAACATTGAGGGGGGCTTGTTTTGTGTGGGGTTTCATTGGATCCCATGGATTCTGTATCAAAGGAGAAAACTGCAATAATTCCTTCAAAATAAAAATACAAAAATGTGGCCCTTGAAAATTATTATTTACTGTGTGTCTGCAGAACACCAACCTTCACCAAATCTTACATGAACACAGCTCTCTCAGGTGAAAGTCGGTGTTTGTTGGACCCATCCACTTTCACTGCCTTAAGTTTTGTCCTTGTCTCACTGCATTTCCCCCTGACACCACCTGGCACTGTTAAGCTATAATGGCAACCAGCCACGTATCATGCCGACATTACAAGACGCCTTTTTCGTTGGTTTCTGACGCTGCAAGTCAGTGCCCAAGCGCTGGATTTCTACGACTTCGGAGTGAGACCAGGCTCAACATACACGTCACCCAACAATCTCCACTGCATATCTGTATATGACAAAAACATCAAAGAGAATAAGAAAGCGTTCATTTAATTCAATATTATATGTATATAGTTTATTCAGAATGGTTATGGTTTTTGTAGAATAAGCATTAGTTTTGTTGGAGATAGCTACTGACTATTGTAGGGACAAAATGAATCATGACCATATACAGACATGTAGTATTCTGCTTCCTCGTGTGTAAAAGGCTTCATTACCTGCAGTAAACTGTGTCCTTGCACAGTTTTCATTTGTGTATGAGGAGCTCAGTTTGTAGCTGCTCTCATGACACTTCTCAGTGAACCAGACGCCTCCCTGTGCCTCTGTTTAACTGTGCACGTCTAAGTTTTAATCACATTATGTGACTGAATGTGTGACTCTTCATCAGACCTACAGAGGATGCTCCATGTGTCACAGCTCTGACCTGTCAGCTGAGATAGACTGACTCTGTTATAGCTCTTATTATTCTGTTCTATCACTTTGTTAAATAACTCAAATGACAACTTGATTGTTTGTCTCATTTGTTCACTTCTGCCACCACAACGATTTTACCCGAAAAAGAATCAGAACGCCTTTTGATTCACAACAATATAAGGAGCACTACTGCAGTAAGGTGCTGACTGACAGTGAAGAGCTGCTGCACAAACACACACCGCCATCTTGGATCAACCATCAGCCGTAAATAATCCTTCCACAGTTTCACCTACAGAAACCTTGTTACGACTTTTACCTCCTTTAACCCTTTCACGTACAGTGGTCACTGCAGTGGACCCTGGTGCATCATGCCATACACTGCCACCCACTGGCCAGGTGGTGTCAGCGCAACACAAGTCTTTCAAAACCAAGATGGCCGACAGAAAGCAAGGAATATTGTGCAGCTCAAGAATATCTTACCAGTCCCTCTATGATAGGAGACCCTGGTGGATAAATAACATCTGTAAACATCTAAGGAGCAAAACAGATGATTATATGTTGGGAGGAAATACAATTAATCATCTGCAATGCATCACGGCTCCATCACATCCTCACTGTGACCTTGTCACATGTCCACGTTTGGTCATGGACTTTCCACGTCCACATATGGCGTCCAAGGTACCCTGGGTGTGTTGGTTGTTGATGTTCTGGGACGCCGTGTCAACTTCAGCCTGTTACATGCATTGTCTGTTTTCAAAATACACTTCTGTTTTCACAGGAAATGTACAGTTTGCATACAGTCTCTTTCAAAATAAAAGCACTACGTCGGTTTAGGACAAAATAACAGGGTTTGACTTTACAGTCTTACGGGACGTGAACACTTGCCTCCTGAATGAAAGTTGGTGCCTGCTCAACTTGGACTGTCGCTGTCTTAACTTTCATCCTTGTCCCGCCACGTTTCCCCCTGACGCCACCAGGCGCTGTTAAACTATAACAACAACCAGCCGTGTATCATGCTGATGTTAAAGGATGTCTTTTTTAGTTGGTGACGCCGCAAGTCACTGCCCATGTGCTGGATTTCGACGACTTCAGAGTGACACCGTACTCACATCGCTGGCTATTTTTCAACTACAATTAAAGCGACACTTACCTTTCTGGAAATTTTTACGCTTTTCTTTGTTTAGGTTAAAATGCTATTAATAAGCTGATGGCACAATGAAATGTAAGTGAATTCCACCAGAGATAAAAACTCATCATTATACCATTCTCATATGGTTCTAAAAAAACTCCGGCCGAGCGTCCTGTCTGTCTTCCCCACGTGGAGGCCTCCGACTGACGTAACCACTCATGTACGTTGTTACGTTACACTCGCCCTCCTCTTCCGTGTATCTAACGTTACCTTGCCAACGCCTACATCTATCATAAACGTAATGAGGACGTAATGGAGGAGGGGGATGGGACTTTGGAGGGAGGTGGAGTTGTGGATGTTCAAATTTTTGTGCTGTGTGAAATGCAAGAAAGGTAAGAGTTGCTTTAACAGTATTACAGCAACTTTGTTCTTGAAAATATTTCATCTGCAGTGATTTTTTTTGGCTGTAAATCAAATTGATTTGTGTTTTTAGAAGGTAATGTTCAGTTTTTGTAACAGAAACAGTATTTTGACAAGATTTATGTAGAAAATGTTCATTGAAAAAATGATACAGTTCAACAGGAGGTGTGTGTGTGTGTGTGTGTGTGTGTGGGGGGGGGGTGGCTGAGGAGTGAGGAGGAAGCAGCTGAATGATGGAAGAAGGAGGAGTACAAAGGGAGGGGAGAGGCTGAGGGGTCAGAAGCAAAGTTCAACACTTTTGCATGGCACTGAACAGTATTATAATTTGTTTAAAAAAATGTGAACACACTAGTTTAACAGCATTTAAATATATTTCTATAGTTTCACATGACATATGCCATTTCTTGATTGGTTTAAACTTAAACACATTCTGTCCACCTGAGAGTTTAAAAAAATGAATTTCATAATTCTTTTCATCCCTGAGGAGGAATAAAAACACTTATAATTCATGCATGAAAAGTCTACAAAGTCAAGTTTGATCATCAAAAAATAATCATAAGATAGGAGAATACAGGTTTGTATTTTATAGCAAATGGCACCATTTTTAATTTATTTTATTTCTTTATAAACACAGGTGTAGTTCTGAATCATTGGCAGGGCCCCCTCCACCCCAACCCACGGGCCCCTGTGCATCCTCACCGCCTGCACTGTCTATATTTACGCCTCTGCTCCACATACACCTCCTCGTTTTATTTTAAAAGCTGACTCTGTGTTGCAGCTGCAGAGAGATGATCTGCAGGGCTTTTATTTTGAAAGCTACAGGCCTGTTGTTTCTCAGGAGCTTGATGCTGCTGGTTCACAGGGTTATCGCTGCTGATTATCATGGAGGAAAAAACACCATCGACAGAGGGGTGGGAGGGTGTGCGTGTGTGCGTGCGTGCGTGCGTGTGTGCACCCAAACTGAAATGACATCATCCTCCCTCTTCGATCACCGCCCCCCCTCCCATGTCCATCAGCCGGAAAACCGGGACCGACCGTGACAACCCCACCTCCACAGCAGCCTCGACACACCTACAATAACACACACGCGCGCGCGCGCACACACACACACACACACACACACCGAGTGTGAGCTAAAGGCCCTGCAGAAGCTCACTTACGAAACTGTCGGTGCCGCCGGGACACAGCACGTAGAAGGAGACGCCGGGCTCTGCGTAAAAGTCCAGCCGCCTCTCGTCGTCCTCCTCGGCGAAGATGAGGTCGAACGGGTTACCGGAGCACCACTTCTCCGCCGCCTCCACCAGATGCTTGAACTCCATCCTGTGTTATCCGGTCTGCGGTGTCCCTGGCTCCGGAGCTTGATCTCTGTGTGTGTGGCCGTCACGGCGATGATGCTCAAGACAAGAATAAGAGCTGATCGGACAGCAGCATCAGCAGCCTCCACCACTACCGCATCTCCTCAGTGCGCCGTGTGCATGGCCCGGGAATAACGGGAACACTGATGGTGCATAGAGCCTACCGGGACTGGTGCTCCTCCGTGCTCACAGCTCCATTCCTCTCTTCCTCCCCACGTTATGAAATCAGCCCGTCGGTCGCATACATGCATACGCAGGAGGACGCTGGGAGAAACGCGATGACGAAGAGTGGAGCCGGGCAGCCGTCCATATCTGAGGCACTATAGGCTCCCTGCTGTCTGTGGGCACGAGCCCTGGGTCAGTAACCTGCTGACATCACGCAGCAGCTCAGTGGACATGAAGCTGAGCAGAGGCTGCTGCATGGTACTCACAAGAGTATTATACTGGACACAGGTCAGCAGCCTGCACCTCCAATACAGACACAGCTGATACAGCCGAGCATAAATAAAAAATAAAATAAAATTAAATTAAATTAAATATTAAAAAAAACAATATATGCAACACACACTCTGAGCCTTATGATGAAGGCAGCAGGGGTGTAAATATAGACAGTGCAGTGGGGCCCCTGGGTCGGGGTGGGGGCCCTGGGTCAGGGTGGGGCCCCTGGGTCGGGGTGGGGGCCCTGGGTCAGGGTGGGGGCCCTGGGTCAGGGTGGGGCCCCTGGGTCGGGGTGGGGGCCCTGGGTCAGGGTGGGGGCCCTGGGTCAGGGTGGGGCGCCTAGGTCGGGGTGGGGGCCATGGGTCGGGGTGGGGTCCCTGGCAAATAATTCAGATCTCACTCCCAAGTCATCGCGATGTGGCACTTGGACAGTGACTTGCAGTGTCAGACACCAGCGATGAAAGGCGTCCTTTAACGTCAGCATGATACGTGGCCGGTTGCCGTTATAGTTTAACGGCGCCCGGCGGCGTCAGGGGGGAAACACGGCGGGACAAGGATGAAAGTTAAGGCGGTGAAAGTCCGAGTGAGGCAGGTGGCAGGTGGGAGGAGGGAGGAGGGAGGAGGGAGGGGTGGTGCATGGGTCCAGAAGCTGCAGCAAGAAAAATAAAAGAAACCAACAGGATGAGAAAGTCGCAGAGCTCCTTAAATTACATTCATTTAGCTTTTTTATAAACAGCTTCCAGTCGTGTGTGTGTGTGTGTGTGTGTGTGTGTGTGTGTGTGTGTGTGTGTGTGTGTGCACCTCATAGCCACGCACTAGGGCCCGTCCCAACAGTGTGCACTGGGGCCTGTGGTACCTGCCTTACACCACTGTCTAAACTAGCCAATCAGCAGGCCTCAGTCAGCATTCATTACTAAGTTCTACCACAAGGTGGCGAAAAACCTGGCTTAGAAGCTCTGGGGCCAGTTACACAAAACACCTCAACATTTTTTGTAACATCTAAGTTAAGGATCCTTAAAATAAATAATAATAATACTAAAAAAATAAAATAAAGGTTCATGCTTAAGGCTTCCTTAAATTGTTCATACAGGACTTTAAGGTTTCTGCTCCTCTGAGCTTATTCTAAGGAAATCCCTTAAAGTTATAGCACAAAAGACCTTAGGTATCAATCCTCAACTAAGGAAATGTTTGAAGGGATTTCCTGCAACAACAATTATTTGTTAATAATAATAATATTTTCTGAATTATTATTAATTATTGTTAATCAGTAAAGACAAAATAATATCAGGGACTAATTAAATGAAAACATTAAACAAGGAGCACGAGTATTCCTTTTAAATTTTTCTTAAAATTATCTTATTATATTCTTTAGTTTAATTTTCAAACACTATAAATGCAGATTCAGATTGGCTTAATCTGGATTTATGAATAAGACACTTTGCTAAAATAATCACCAAACTGATTATATATAATTCTTTAAGGTTTTTATTATCACTGTTGTTGTAGAAACCAAACAGTTTATTCCAGAGTCCCAGCTCAGAGTGTTTTACAGGAATGCAGCCTGCTGCCATTGTTCTCAGTGTGACCCTCCCTGCTCCCCGTAGTCCTCGCCAGCAGAGGGCGACTCAAACCAGCCCACATTCCCATAATGCAGCTGCGTCAAGCTCCCAACAGGTAGCGCCAATAAGACCGGAAGTCAGCCTGAGTCTGTCCCTACAAAATAAATTTTGTATTTGTAGAATTTGGGGAAAATGAGGAGGAAAAAATGAGACAAGACTGAGTCATAAAGTTACAGTGTTAAAGTTTAAGTTACAGATCATTATCTAAATGACAAGTCTTTTAGTTCTAGCTACAGGACAACAACTAATCACAAACTGTTCATTCCTTTAAGCTTATTTTTAATTCTGATTAACTGAGAAAGTTTCAAGCTAGGATATTTTTGTAAATCAACAAGTCAGAATTATGGTATTTGAACAGATTTGTTATTGTGGTAGTCAAATTAATGTCCCAAATGTACAGTCGGACCTGCAGCTAACGTCATGCAGCTGAGGACTTGACTGGAAAGTCACCAGATTTGTTTCTGAATTATCTTCAGTGTTTTTCTTTTTATGAAAAGACAAGTTCTTATCTGATATGGTTAGGGACTGTTTTTTAGTTATGAGGATTAGGGTTGGGGAAAAAAGGGGCTTAGGGGAGGATGTACAACTTTAAATGGTTGCATTTTATATTAATTTTACAGCTTTTTAAGTCGTTCCAACTCTGACATTTTTTAGTCAGTCCTATGAGTGTTTTAAAATATGACAAACTGAATTATTTAAGAATTACATATGTGATTTGCTTTGACCTTGAAAGGATTAATTAACCAACCAACTTCATATTTATCCAAAAGCTTTGGTGATGTTAAGTGGTCAAACTATTTTATTTTATTTAAGATATTCTAATTTATTTATTTTAATTCCATCCTTCTGGATGTGCATTGACAATAAAGTTCTATTCTATTTCTTTAAAAAAAAAAAAAGAAGTAAAACATCAATGATACAAACTTTTTTTTTTTATGCGGAAAAACTTCTTTATTTGAGGAGTTATCCGCTAACCCCATGAATCATTTCACCATTAAAAAATCCATTGGTTCAACTTAAAAAAAAAAAGGATCAAGGTAAAAATGTGCATGCATCTTTTTAAGTAGTTCCAACTCTGGCATTCTCTCCCATAAGTCTTTTAATAATCTGACAAACTCAATTAGTTAAGTCCAAACATCATGATTCCATTGTTGTGTTTAAGATATTCTAATTCATTTATTTTAATTCAACTCTACTCAAAAATGTCCGAATTTTTTTTAAATATTTTTTGTTTAATTAATTTTTTTATTTTGACCAACTTCTTAAAATAGGTTGTAAACTGACTAAAATACTTGGATGTAAAAAACGTAACATTTTAATGCTGAAAATCAGTCATATTTTAGAGTGTATAGTTGATACATTATCACAGCCTGCCCAGTAAACGAGCTTTTATTTTGAAAGTCCAAACCAGAAGTAGTCACATTGATCTTTTCCTCAGCGGGTGTGCTGCCGATCCCTGAGGTTGTGATCCTGCTCAGTGCGTGTCGGCTCTCCCAGCGGTCAGACAGCGGACTCCTCTGCTCCTGGACCCGCACTGAGACCTCACAGAGCCGGAACATGCGCTGCGCTCTGCGTAATTACGCTCAGTGAGGCCGGATCACAGCTGGACACCTCTGTATGTCCGGCACCCCGGGGTCGCGCTCTCTTTGCACTCAAGACCCACATTTTGTCTCACCGACAAAATCTCCAGATATTCTGAAAATGGATCCTTTGAGGAATAACTGTGAGGAAGACTCTCCGTGTGCTGAGGAGGAGGAAGAAGTGGATCCAAGAATCCAGGTGAGGTTTTAAAATGAGATCCAGATGTGGCACCAGGGAAAGTGACTCTGGGGGGAGCAATGGGAAGCCCAGTGGAAAGTGCTGTCAGAGAGTGTGTGATGGTGTGTGTGTGTGGCCAGTGAGAGACACGACATATTATTACTTTATCATGTTAATACTGTTTTATAACCACTACAGGTAAAATAGTTGAGTGACTGAATGTGCCAGAGTTCAAGTCATGCAGAAACAAATACACACACACACACACACACACACACTGAGGGCTGCACACTCAGTAACTCAGTACCTCTCTGTGTCTCTGTGCCATGTTGTGTGTAAACAGGGAGAGCTGGAGAAGTTAAACCAGTCCACAGATGACATTAACCGCTGGGAGAGTGAGCTGGAGGTAAGAGCAGACACCAACACACCATCATCACAGCCTCTCCCTGCAGGGCTAAACACACGGCCGAGCTGCGCCACAAAAACACCCATCAGCCCTCACTTTCAAATCTTATTTTACTCCAAACGTGTGAGAAATCCTCCGGCTGCTGTGAGGTCATCAATCTTGTTTGAGGAATTCGCCTAGCAACGAGGTCACCGCACAGAAACAGTTCAGACTGGATGGAAATATTTCTGAAGCTGCTTCTGAGGGAAAATGTGGAAAAACTGAAGCAGCCGTCGCTCCTCCTTAATAACTCTGCACTGTATGAACCCTCCCTGCTGTAAGAGGCCTTACTGTGATCTGAATGTTAAATATAATATCTGAATGGCACGTTTGGAGCAATCTGAACCCAGAGCGCTCTCCTCGCTTCCTTTAAAAACACACTGAGCACTTTGAAAGGCTGTGAAGCAGCAGCAGCAGGAAGATGGAGGGTCGGTCAGCGCTCACTTGGATGTTTAAAGGTTTACTAGACGGGTTACTGTTCAGCAAAGTAAAAGCATTCCAGAGGAAGGCAACGGTTTCTTTTCCTTAAAGCAGGCCCCTTCTGTTTCTCATTAGACCCTCAGTCCGTCTGAACGCCACAAATCAGAGCTGGAAGAAAAGTACCAACAGACAGAGAGGCAGATGAAGAGGATTTATACACACACGTCTCAGTGTGTTGCTTCATGCTGCTTAATTCATGTTCTCAAGATAAACACTGGATAATTATGGTCATTTTTATCCAACTGCTGTGAGTTGTGATGCACGTCTTCCCTCTGCTTATGCAGTGTGTTGAGGCAACAGTTGTGTCACTGGTGTAAATACACACACACACACAGACACAGGAGCAAACAGAAAGTGAAAGGAGCCGATTCATCGTCAGGCAGAATGAGCTGAAGAATGTGGAAGTGCTGCAGGCAGGCTGCGGGCTGTTTCCCTGCAGAGTCTGGGGTTGATTAAAGATGTACAGTGGAGTCAGGCGACGCCAGAGAGGCAGCCAGGTTAAATCTGAGCTCAAATATGAGACGCTCTGCTCGCCAACATGGAGGTAAACCTCTCATGGCACACACACAACACAGCAGGGCCCAGAGTGTGAGCTGTCATTGAGCCCCTACAGAATATATTACTCAGCGTGCGTGCTGTATCACTGTGTCACGGCAGGAACAGGAAGTCAGGAAAGGTGATGATGTCACAGGAAGTGTGCTTCCTGTAGCGCCCTCTCCCTTTTCCCTCTTTAACGCTCTCTTGTGTTCTTCCTTCAGTTTTTTGTATGAACAGGATGCAGGTGCTGCTGCCTTTCAAACTCTGTGTAAATCACAACACATGTACACACACACACACACACACACATGTACACACACACACGCATGCACTCAGTGACCTTGCCATATAGATTCAGTGACGACAGACCTTATTTCTGGATGGCAGGTCTTCTGTCACTCAGTGTGTTCACATAGAGAACATCAATTTATTGTGTCAGTCTGACTAAACCAGACATTTAAAGTCATGTGAACACGTTAGTGTGACTGAAATCGTACTAAATCGAATTTCTGAAAGTCGGACAAAGTCAGGAGTTGAATTCCTCCTGCATGTATACAGTCAATCAGACCCAAACTGGCCAAGGCGCTCTGAGCATGCTCCACAGTTTCCGCCCCGGGCTTTGACCCGGAAGTCCAATAGCATTAAATGTGTAAGAGAAGAAGAAGCCGGTAACAACATGGAGAAATCTACATCCAGAGCCGTGACTTTTTGGACGGACCAAATGTACAGAGCTGTAAAGTTGTCCACCATGGTAGCAGTTAGCTGCTAGCTAACCGTAGCTAACTTGTTTGTCCATTGTTTGGTCTGTGACGTAATAGGTCAACAGGAAAAAGGTCCAATACTAACAAGCTGAAAGGGGGCATATCTCCACCTATCGTAGAGGAGTCGCACATACTTGGCTCAATAAATGGATTCCCCTCCCGTGCTTGTATACTGGGACAAGGACAGTAGTCCAGTTAGATGTCCTCGTCCAGCTGGGACTGGAAATACTGAGAATTTCAACCTGATTTCATCACCAAAGAATGTACATAAGGTTTGTTCAAAACCAAACTGAGATACAGCTGCTGTGCAACGCATGCTCATAATATGTGGGTTATGGTTTAGTGATGGCTTTGGAGGCACCAGGCCAAACTGATCAGAGCCAGCAGGACAGCAGAAGCAGACATGAGGCTGAAGCTTAAAACCTTCAACACAAGAGGAAACACAGAGTCGCACTGATTTTCCAGTTCTCCAGATCCACTTCCACCTTCACACAGCTTTGACATGCAGTATAATGACCGACACTGACAGAGAAATTTAAAAGCTATTGAGTGTGTACGTGTGTGTGTGTGTGTGTGTGTGTGTGTGTGTGTGTGTGTGTGTGTAGGACTGCCGTCAGAGGTTTCGTGCCGTGCTGGTGGAGGCAACAGTGAAGCTGGACGAGCAGGTGAAGAGGATCGGGCGAGCTGTGGACGACTCCAAACCGTATTGGGAGGCCCGCAAGATAGCAAGACAGGTACACACACACACACACACACACACACACACACACACATACACACATACACACACACACACACAAACGCACACACCGTATATACACACACACATTGACAGAGGAGGGCTGGAGTGAGTGAGGTCAGCAGACAGTGAGTGTGAGGGCAGGCTTACTGAGGATGAGAAGTTTAAAGAGCTCAATATCTACTTAAAGGGAGCAGAGTCACATGGTGTCTATTTTTAAACTCAGTCACACCTCTGCATGCTAAGCTGCTGTCACACACACACACACACACACACACACTGTGGGGAAGAGGAATTGTCTGAGGCTACATCCACACTAAGACGTTTTCGCTTGAAGACGCAGAACTATTGCTTCGTTTAATCATTCACACTACTGCAGCATTTTGGAACCCTCAAAACGGAGAGACTTGAAAACGCTGCTGACCCTGTTTTAGTTTGACAACTTCGGGGTTGTCTTTCAGTCTGGACGGGCAGTAACTAAGTCTTTTGGAAACGATGACACAGACACCTACGTTCGTCTCCTGGTTGGTATCGGTCATGACGTGTCAGGCCAAAACATTATACCCCTCTTCTGACGATGGATCAAGCTCCTGGTTTTTGACTCCCAGTCTGTTCTGCGCAGCCTTGACCACATTATACTCATGTCAGTGACAGTTCCACCTCGTCATCGGTCCGAGCAAAGAAATCTCTGGTCTTTAGTTTCAGCCATCTCCCTACTATTTTCTGTAACTAAGCAACCGACCACAGAGTAGACAATCTGCTTCCTGTTTACATCGGCACACACATTCTCAGTGTACATTAATGGACACGTGATATGTTAACAGAAAGCTGCAGGGACTACGTTTATTTGTCGGCCAATGCGGAAGTCAGCATCACCCTGGTTCGCTTGTGGGGTTGCAACAGTTTCTTGATTTTCACAGTATGATAACTGTCTCAGAAAATATCGTGGTTTCACAGAATCACAATATTACAGAATTTATATTATTATAAGTCAGAATGACACTTAAAGGGATAGTGCACCCAAAAATGTAAATTCAGCCATTATTTACTCACCCATATGCCGAGGGAGGCTCAGGTGAAGTTTTAGAGTCCTCACAACACTTGCAGAGATCCAAGGGGAGAGGAGGTAGCAACACAACTCCACCTAATGGAGGCTGACGGCGCCCCAGATTCAAACGTCCAAAAACACATAATTGAAACCACAAAATATCTCCATACTGCTCGTCCGTAGTGATCCAAGTGTCCTGAAGCCCCGACATAAAAAGTTGTTTGGAAAAACCTCATTTGAACTCTGTTTTTAGCCTCATTGTAGCCTGTAGCTCTGACTGCCTCTCTGTGCTCCGCGCTCACGTGTGCGCGCCTGTGCGAGACCGTGAGACATGGCCACCACCTTCATGTGTGTTCACATGCTTTCGCTGGTCTTGCGTGCAAGCGCACACACATGAGCATGGTGCACAGAGAGGCATTAGGCCCGTTTCCACCGCAGGAACTTCGGGGTAATTTTACGGGGCCGGGGCCGTTGGTGCGTGTCTCCACTGCAGGAACCACCCCCGAAGGACAGAGTTACGGAACTTTTACAGGGGCTAAACAAGTCCCTGCCTCGGAGTAGGTACTCAGAACGGCCCCGTAAAACTCCTGGGTGGGGCTTGGGGTTTACTTGGTGCTGATTGGATATACTCAAGGCGGGATGTGATGACAACAGAAAGCGACAAAATAGCCGGCATTTTTAAAACTCAGCAGACGAGGGTTAGCTCGTTCATATAGCTTCAGTAACTCAATAAACGGTCCGTGAAAAAAAATATTTTTTCCAGCGGATATCTCAGTTACAACATGCTTGAGCTAGCAAAGCAGTTTTATGTTGATATGTGTGGTATTTATTCAGTTTTGGGAAATCACGACGACACAGAGCCCGGTAACTTTACAGGAACCTTCCTCCTACTCCACTCTCTAAGTGGAGACACGGCTGTTGAGAGGGCCGAGCGAGAGGACGTTCCTGTAGTAGTAGTTCAAATGAGGTTTTTCCAAACAACTTTTTATGTCGGGGCTTCAGGACACTTGGATCACTACGGACGAGCAGTATGGAGATATTTTGTGGTTTCAATTATGTGTTTTTGGACGTTTGAATCTGGGGCGCCGTCAGCCTCCATTAGGTGGAGTTGTGTTGCTACCTCCTCTCCCCTTGGATCTCTGCAAGTGATGTGAGGACTCTAAAACTTCACCTGAGCCTCCCTCGGCATATGGGTGAGTAGATAATGGCTGAATTTTCATTTTTGGGTGCACTATCCCTTTAAAGGAATAACTGATTTATTACTATAGTTGAAACTTGAAACCATTTTTAAAATGGAAGTATGTGTAATAAATGACTCCTTTAAACAGTAAGACAAATAAAGGGGAGATTCTCCGTCCAGTTGCATTTTTTTATATCATCAATAAGCAAATGCACACAGTATGATAACCACCAATTTTCATATCAAGGTTTACATTAAAATCAGTATATTGTTGCAACACCTACCTGCTCATGACTCATTCCTGCACCGCTCAGTATGGATGGAGATTAATTCTAAAAACTGTGCTAAAATGTTCGTGTGATTGTTTTTGTATCAAAAAGTGTGGATGCAGCCTGAGCTTCACTGAAACTGAGAGATCTGCCATATTTCAATAATCTGTGTGCCTCCTTTGCTTCATCTCAAAAGCCTCTGTGTTTTCAGGCTCGTTGCAGGTAGACGCAAAGTAGGGCGACTTCCCCAACACCTGTTGTCCCCTCTGCACCGGGTCGTGACCTTTAACGTCAAATTGTTCCAGCCTGTTGAGGCTGTGATCTGATTGGGTGGCACAGCTTTGGAGTCCAGCGCCCCCCCCTTGTTTCAGCCAATAAGGAAGAAGCTTATGAGTCATTTATCAGAAGGCTGACATTTGTGTGTCAGAGCTGAGCTGTCAAACTGAAATAGACTCTCTGTGTGAGTGAGTGAGTGTGTGTGTGTGTGTGTGTGTGTGTGTGTGTCTTATCTCTGTAGCTATATAACAAACTACCTGACAGCAGCATCGTCCTCTGACAGTAACACGTGAGAGTCAGGGATTACTGAGAGGTTTTGAATTTTGATGGCATTCACGTGAAACGATCCAAAGCCTTTCTGAGCTTCGTGTATAAGTGTGTGTGTGTGTGTGTGTGTGTGTGTGATCAGGGGGGATTATATAGAGCACAGCCCCCAGGTTAAACTGGCGTATTGTCCCCTTATGATTTATGGATGAATATTTAATATTTAAAACATGACCTATTTTAAAGGAATTCGAATGCTTACCCTCACTGACCCTACCAGAATAAACACACACACACACACACACACACACACACACTACCCAACCCCACCCATAAACCAGTCCCAACCCCCCATGTTTATCCCCCTACATTCCAGCAGACTGGGGGGTTGGTGTACAGGAATTTGCCTGTACTGTCCCATCTTTTGTCCTTTTTACCCAGCATTCTCTTCTGCACCGCTGCCTGGCTGTCTGTCTCCTGCACCCCCCCCCCCCACTCTCTCCCCACCCCTTCACCCTCTCATCTCTCACCTCCACAAAACTGTAACTGGGGTGTATTTCTCGAGACAAAGGCGTCAGACAGGATGACAGCGTCTGACACGTGAATTCAAAATGAGTACAGTCACACACACACACACACACACACACACACACACAGTAGGATGATAGCAACGTCATGCGTCATGCGTATACGAGGTGACAGCGTGTCATGGTTTTTCAGAGCAAAACCACGGTTGGCATTGTTGCCTTACAGACACACTGGGCTCCATGACGTTAATTAACTGATAACAATGGTTGCCATCTGCGTGCTGTCACATGTTCAGCAGGCTTTGTGCCTCAGAGAAAACTGAGTAGCGTCCTCCACCTCTGATGCAGGTTACTCATCAGGGTGCTGAAGGTTTGCAGAGGCAGAGACTCACATACTCATCAGCCCTTTTTACACTGCCTCTTCAAGGCGGGAATTTCATGCCATTATTCCCAATTGAGGAATAGGGGGACAGAGTTGTCTCACCTTAAAGCCGGCATCAGAGGTGGCAGTAGCACCATAACAAGGTCTGTTACGGTCTGCCGTCCGTTAAAGTTGGACCGTTAGTGAGCGTCTGCTGCCCTTGTCGTTGGCCCTCGTCATCACTAGTCGGCCTTACTTCAGCAGCACAGAGGAGCCCATCTCATCCTCACTGTGACCTCGTCACATGTCCACGTTTGGTCATGGACTTTCCACATCCACATATGACGTCCAAGGTACCCTGGGTGTGTTGGTTGTTGACGTTCTGGGACGCTGTGTCAACTTCAGCCTGTTACATGCATTGTCTGTTTTCAAAATACACTTCTGTTTTCACAGGAAATGTACAGTTTGCATACAGTCTCTTTCAAAATAAAAGCACTACGTCGCTACAACACTGCAAATAAACGTTTTTTTTTCTTTCTACAACAAAACACGTGGTTGGGTTTAGGAAAAAAGAACAGAGTTTGGCTTTAGAATCTTACAGGAAGTGAACACCGGCCTTCTGGGTAAAAGTCAGTGTGCACTGCACTCTTTCGACATTGGATTGTGTTGGATTGTCTTCCGGTTTCCCTTTTCCCATGACAAATACAGACGACGACGGTCTGCCGGTGTGGAGGGGTATGTCCTCTCACACAGGCACAGAAGATAAACCCCTTGTTGGCCGTCAATTTGGTGTGTGCAACTTTTTTGGCCAAGACATGGCGACGACGTGACACAGCAGGGGGCTCTCGTTGCTGCCAGTTCTCTGACGACTGTTTGGTGTATTTGGGCCTTGAAAGGGACAGCCGGCAGAATGTGACCAAGGGCAGCACGGGTGTGACGTTTTGACATGTTATGTGTGTAACCCATTGCGGGAGAATAAAAAAGTAGCTGATAGCAGTTAGCAACTAACTCAAGGAAGAACAGCAGACAAAAAAGTCCACAAAGTGGTAAAAAAGTGAGGTCCGGGAGCTCCTTACCCTCCGAGCAGAGGACGAGATAAGCTGCCATAAAACAGGGACAGGAAATTATTGTTACAGACATGTAATGCCATTGTTATTGTTTATAAAGCACTGCTGACATGTATGTTACATGTCACACCCATCATGCCTTGTTTGATCCCACGATGCCGGCATGCTGTCTGAAATCACACACAGAAGCGACACAATGCCGCTGTTTTTTGGTTCTGTGTAAAAATGGAAAGGCATCATACAGACAGGACCTCCTAGCAGCTCTATAGCGCCATCTCTGTGTAAAAAGGGCGACTGTGTTTGTTCTGCTAACAACATGAGCAAACACCAAACCCTGCATGAGAAAGGAAGCTGCTGCTCAGTCCAGGAAGTCCTGTGAAGGACAGGCACCTCTGTGTGACGCTTTATCTCCAACCTCACAAACACCATTGATGGATAGCGTTAGAGTCTCAGCTCCTTTTCTGCTCCTCGCTCATGGTTTCTCCTCATCAAATATCCATCATCCTCCGTCTGTCTCCCCTGCACCCCCTCTCCTCTCTGAGCCTGGGAAATGGGTCATGATGGGGGACAAAGAGGAGGGATTCATCTTTGCCAGTCAAACTAACAGATTACCCGCAAAGAGCCGCTGCTATCTCCCCGTCCCCGTCTTCTGTCTGTTCATCTTCTCGTAGAAGTCTTGACGACCCCGGACAGGCTATCTGAGCACTGTTAGACTCAAGATATCACAACAGCACGACACAGGAGATGTCAGCTTTGGGAGTTTTTATAATTGGTGTGAGACAATGCAGATCTGTGCTCGCTCACGTCACTGGTGGAGCCCTTATCATGAACATGGCTGACAGAGGCAGAGGGTCGTGTCACTGGGGTTAATGTAACAGGAAGACACGGGAGGCTGTGAGAAAAGAAGTCTCTGAGTTCATGCAGTATACTTTGCAGGCTAGCATCACCCGCTCCGTCTTTCTCATTGATGTCGTAGGTGGGCGAGCTACTTTGGCTAGTACTCAGTATTTTCTGTCGCAGTCGTAGCTTTCCTGCTTTTTTTTTGTAACCTTTTTTCCAGCGTGTCTGAAAACATACACTTTGCTGTTATCTGAAATGTTCTCAGGGTTATTTTGCCAAACTGTCGGGGAGCACAAAAATTAAACCACCATCTTGACTGTGACCTGGAAGCCCATTCTGGGCTCAAATTAATCTTTATGTTCTCAGCCTTCAGATGATGTGCACCACTTGTATGTAAAATACATTGCTGACCTGCTAAATTCCCCCAAAGACACCCCCATAGAAAGACGAAAATGGTGGGTCTCAGAGGGTTAAAAATGGCTATTTAGCTGCAACAATAATCCATTCAAAATGCTCGAGGACAGAAACACAAACTAGTGCAGCAAAGTTAGTTTCCATTGTTTTGCTCAGTCAGTGCAGACAGACGGTTTGGTTAAAGCAGGACAAGGGGCTCAGTGGCAGACTCACAGCGTATGTTAGAAAATGTTACACAGCACGTACAACAACTGATTATCCTGTTAAACAGTACTGAACAAAATGTACTCTAACCCTGTAAAGCTTCAGAGGGACAAGAGGAAGAGTATCAGCTCGGCCTGTTGTTGCATAATTTTGGATGTAAGATGATACGACAGAAAGCTTGGAGCTGAACTTTTTCTCCTTCTGTAAACTGAAAATCTGTGAGCTGTGTAGGAGGATGAGGATGTTGCTTTGTTTCTTCTATTTGTGAATTATGTTTGATACACAGAGGTAGAGCAAAGCTAAATGTTACACCCACTACAGGTCTCTGGCACAAGGAAGAAATATTTTTATTACAGAAGTTTGACTTTGCAGTCTCTACTCTCCCACCGTACCCACCTCAAAACTGAGCCCCCAGCTGTCCCCAACAGGGAAGAGTTTAAGTTCCACTGTCACACAGCAATCAATGCACCCTGCACTCCAAGTGCTAACACATTTCCAAAGTTTCCATACGTGATTATTTTCACTGCAAACAATCAACCACGGCGCACCTTAAGCCTGCCCTGACCGTCTGACTGGGGTTAACCTGGGCGAGTCGGGAGTTAGTGCCTGGGGGGATGCGGGCAGATTAAACATACGAAGGAAAATGAAAGAATGAAAACCAGTCCTGCCCGAGGGAAACACCCAAATCTTTTTGCCCGTTACCAGCTCACTGCTCAGGGCGGACTAGACAAAGAAAAAGACCAAAGCAAACATCCAAAACGGTCCCACGGCAGGAGCAGCTAATGAACCACTGCTGCCCTGCAGAGACACAAATGGATAATCTTAAAAACACTATTACAAAATTTTAAAATGCACTCAGATTAAATGCTTAAAATCAGATTAACATGTATGGCTAAACTTTAAAAATACCCGGTCATCCCACTGACCTGAACCAACGTCACAGCCTGCGCTGCTTCCGCAGGAAACCCTACACCAAAGACGTCACTACTTGGTGCACCTCCTATTTTCCTCCATGCCACCTGCCACATATGTACTGTATGTAGAGTACGTACACATCACAGCCACGGCTAAGTCTCTATTGTTTCTGTTCTCGAATATACATTTTCATCCGCTTATCCGGGGCTGGGTCGCAGGGGCAGCAGGCCAAGCAAAGCACCCCAGACGTCCCTCTCCCCAGCAACACTTTCCAGCTCCTCCTGGGGGATCTCGAGGTGTTTTAACGCCAGATGAGATATGTAATCCCTCCAGTGTGTTCTGGGTCTGCCCCGGGGCCTCCTACCAGTGGGACGTGCCCAGAACACCTCTAACAGGAGGCGCCCAGGAGGATCCTGATCAGATGTTGAACCACCTCAACTGACCCCTTTTGACGGGAAGGAGCAGCAGCTCTACTCTGAGCTCCCTCAGGATGTCTGAACTCCTCACCCCATCTCTAAGGAAACTCATTTCAGATGCTTGTATCCCTGATCTCATTCTTTCAGTCACTACCCAGAGCTCATGACCATAGGTGAGGGCTGGGACGGAGATGGACCAGGAAATTGAAAGACAGTCCACATTACTGCAGACACCGTGCCATATTGCCGATCCATTCTTCCCTCACTCATGAACATGACCCCGAGATACTTGAACTCTGTCGCTTAGGGTAGTAACTCACTCCCAACCTGGAGGAGGCAATCGGCAGAGCACCATGGCCTCAAGTTTGGAGGTGCTGAGCTCTTGAATAGATTTACAAATCACCCAGCTAACCAAATGTTCTTCAGTATTTCTTACTCCAGATAATCTGATGCAAGTTACTGTAACTGCTTGGTACTCAGCCAGTCGCTGACCTTAAAGTCACACGCCTGTATGGGTGGAGGGAGTGGGTCCAAATATGCCTAGCATGACAGGAAGAATCCTCGTATTGACTGTGACTGTGGGCAGGAAGAGCCCACTGACAGCGTGTCGGATTTTCTTAGTGACAAAGCTTCTGTTTGTCCATCGGATCAAAGCTCTCTTGTCTGTCTGTGTGTGCGTATCTGTGTGCGATCTCTTGGTCCCTCTATGGCTGTCATAGGGAATCAAGCGTGGCTCCTCCAGAGGGGAATACAGGTCATGAAACACACACAGACACACACTGGATGGATGCAACACAAGGACAACTGCTGCAGTCATACCACGTGAGAAGAAAGGCGGGGCCAACTCGCTGTCGGAAATTAGTGTCAAATCAATGTCACGACGCCGTGATTACAGCTCCCGTCAGCCTCTCCACACTTGACACTTTCATGACATCAGAAATGGGTGAAATCTCAGTCTGTCATTAAACTGTGAGCTCCAGGGCAGAAATATTTACCACCTTTCAGTGTAGCTGAAATATGCTTTTATATTTGATGTGATTATAACTGACCCCTGTCTCTCTGAACTCTAGGCCCAGATTGAAGCCCAAAAGGCCACTCAGGAGTTCCAGCGGGCGGTGGAGATCCTGCGGGCCGCCAAGGAGACCATCGCCCTGGCTGAGGAGAGGCTGCTGGAGGAGGACAGCCGCCAGTTTGACTCCGCCTGGCAGGAAATGCTCAACCATGCCACACAGAGGGTACGAACATGAGACAAGGGGTTCAACTGAGGGTGATGTAGTGGAGCCAGTCGATATGATTGGCCATCTTCAGCTCGATTTCCTCAGATAAAATGAGTCTGTATGGATTGTTTCAGGTGATGGAGGCCGAGCAGGCGAGAACACGCAGTGAAGCTGAACACAGGAAAACAGCAGCCAATTACAATTCGTGTATTGGCCACATGAGGCAGTTAGAGAAGAAACTCAAACGCTCCATCAACAAATCCAGGTCTGTGCCTCTGAATGTTTCCCTCTCTGTCCCCTAACTGGGCCTCGTTCTGAGTGTGTGTGTGTGTGTGTGTGTGTGTGTGTGTGTGTGTGTGTTGTGTGTGTGTGTGTGTGTGTGTGTGTGTGTGTGTGTGTGTGTGTGTGAGAAAGCGTTTATGTCATTTGATGCAGTCCAGATGTTTCATGGCTGTGCAGTGTTGGGGTGTGCTCCCTTTGTAAGAGCCAAGGAATGTGAGTGCTCACAGAGGAGTGTTATTCCTCCAGCAGTGTTTCCCTCCCTCCCTCTCACTGTGTCGTCTCTTTCTCCCCCTGCAGGCCGTACTTTGAACTGAAAGCAAAGTATTATCTGCAGCTGGAGGTATGTATGTTAGCAGGCCGTTAAATTATTTACAGTTAAGCTACACTGAGTCGAATCACATCAAAGCACTGTAGTTTATACATTTTTTAACCACGCTCATGTGGTCGACCAACTACAGTTTGAAAATGTGACATTAACCAAAGCTGAAGATCTGATTTGACGCTCAGCTTCTGTATACCTGAATATTCCTCATATGTGCTCATTAAAACATTAAAATATTAAAACACTGTGTGTTTACTAAGAAACTGTTTCTCTCACAGCAACTCAAGCGTCATGTGGACGAGCGTCAGGGCAAACTTGTGGTTGCTAAGGCCGACTACCGCACAGCGCTGCGCAACCTAGAGAGCATCTCCGAGGAGATCCATGCCCAACGACGCTCCGTTGCTATGGGAACCAGGGAGCAGGGTGTCGGTGCAGAGGGAGACGAGGGCAACGAAGACATCGCCAACTTCAAGATGGAGTCAGACGGTTTGTCAAGTGAGTGAACTGAAGCTTAGAAACGATCCACGTCATTCATCCACGTTCTATTTCTTGTTCTGTCGGTGCATCTGTATGTCTGCATGTTTAATGTGTGTATCCTGTGTGTGTGTGTGTGTGTGTGTGTGTGTGTGTGTTTCAGTGGTGTCCGTATGCATTGACGAAGAGGGCAGTCACAGTAGCAGCAGCTCAGAGGAGGAGGCCGACTCTCACTCCACCTCCTCACCCCGAGCCATGCTCTCCTCGCCCTCCTCTCTCCCCTCCACCTCTGCCTCCACCCCCCTGGACATGCCCTCCTCCTCGCTCCACACCCCCTGCTCCTACCTCTCCTCCTCTCCCTCCTCCCCCGTCCTGTCTTCCTCCTGTCCCGCTGGCCTGGAGTTAGTCAGCCCCTGTGACTCTCATGACCCGGACTCACCTCTCCTGGGCCCTCGCAGCCAGTGCAGTGGAGCTTCCTCTCCAGACTGCGACCAGGAGAGAGGTGTGTGTTCACATCATCAGTGTGTGTGTTGACTCCCGATGTGATGCTTCATCCTACATGTTCAAACTGTTTTGTATTTTTTAGCGTGACATTAAAGAAATAGTTCAACATTTAGTTTTTAAAATACACGCAAATAATACACAACAGTTTATCCATTAACGCAGGACTTTGGTGCAGTGTCTCCAGCTGGATTCAGTCAGTTAGCGCAGGATTTGGTTTCTGTACTTGGACAACTGTATCAAACATGGCAACCTCTCTGTGACAGCAAGGCTCTATTCACCCAGGAAGTGCACCAGACACTAAAGCCAATTTTTGTGCAGGTTAAACAGTGGAATTACAACTTTTTGGTCCATCATGTGATGCCATGGGGCCCAGAAGACTTTATCCTGTAGACTTACATTGTGAAAGAGACGTCTGTAAATCAGTGAAAGGATGTTGTTTCATCAAAACATAAAAAGAATGTTCCTTTGGTCGCTTTTCAAAAATTTTAAGACTATTTTTAACAAAATGTCCGACTTGTAAATAACAAAAAAATGGGTTTGAGGAAGAGAGAAAGGGTTTTGTTTTTTTTCAGCTAAATATAAGATGCCACATCTGCAGTGGTTGTCAGCCCGTTATCCCTCCACAAACTAAAGGCTCAGTCGGACTGAGATGGGCTAAAATTATGATTGAATCAATGTTTGTAAGTGTCTCATCCCCACAAAATGACTCATTTCACTATCTGAATTTGATCTATTCAGTCCGATAAAGTTACATAAAAAAAAAAAACCTCAAAAGCATTTTGGCAAATTCTGATAGTTTGATATCGGCTGATACTGATTTGGTATTATCGTGCACCCCTACTAGACAGTGCCCAGTTTTTGATAAAGTTCTGCTTCAGTCAGCAAAGATATATTTGAGTGCCCTTGGTTTACATGAATGTACACTAGGGCTGCCACGATTAGTCGACTAATCGATGACTAATCGACTATTAAAATAATTGGTGACTATTTTAGTAGTTGACTAATCGGTTTGAGTCATTTTTCATAGAAAAGTACTATAAAAGTACCCAAAATACTCTTATTGCAGCTTCTTACGTTCAGATATTGGCAGCTTTACACACTTTCCTGTGACAGTGAACTAAAACCCTTTGGCGTGAGTATGAAACAAGACATTAGATGGCTTAATTTTGGGGTTTGGGCGAGACAGACCGACATTTTTCAACATTTTAACACATCTTTCGATGAAATGATTAGTCGACTAATCGAGAAATTAATCGACAGATTAGTCGACAATGAAAATAATCGTTAGTGGCAGCCCTAGTGTACACATGTATTCACTATTGCTGTGTGTGTGTGTGTGTGTGTGTGTGTGTGTGTGTGTTGCAGGTGACAGAGCAGAGGGAGCGGAGGCGACAGTAGAAGCCGGTTTGAACAAGCTAACCTTGACTGTAGCACAGAAACAAGACGGAGACTCTGAGGATGAACAAGATCCCCTTTACATGACCCCAGACATTTCCTCTCCCGGCCCAGCCACCACCATTCTGTTAGTCAACAGCGTCTAATGAGCATCTTTTAAACTTCAAACACTCTCTGCGCCCGGCTTCAAGCCTCTGGACTCTGTGGCAGAGCAGGTGCAGCAGGGGAGGATGCAAGCTGCACACTCCAACTAACCTGACGTTACGTCTCCGTGTCGTCTGAACATCTGATGGTGTCATATTAAAGGTGCTATAGTGTAT
>NC_065527.1:2004329-2026106 GCF_006386435.1 Epinephelus moara
ACTGAACTGAACTGAACTGAACTGAACTGAACTGAACTGCTCGGTGGAAACGGGGCTTATTAAAAGATGTTTTGTATCAACATCAACAGTGGGACTTTTTTGGGATCTGATTCTCCACAAGGATAAAACTGGGACAAGCTGTCAAGTGTTGGATCACGTGTTGTTCTGCCTCGATTGTTGAGCACCTCCTAAATGTAAAGTTGAAATGTAGGATGTGGAGACTGTTCTGGAGGAACGTGGAGTGCGAGCAGTACTCTGAGCACTAAACTAAAGCAGAGACTGAACCCAAATGGTCCTCCATTTGGATGTGTGAATAATGAGTGAGTGAATGTATGGATATGTGTGAGTGAGTGAGTGAGTGAGTGAGTGAGTGAGTGAGTGAGTGTCTGTTGTGTTTTTGAGAAATGTTCCAACACTATCCTGTAGCACAGATATTCTATATTTATACTCCTGTATTCTTGTTTATGAATGTTCTGTGGTTACTGTTGTTATTGTTTAATACAAAATAAGCAATAAACATGTGCTACACATAACTGATTGTTCTTATATGAGTCTGCGACACTCTGTCAGCACCTAAGGTTATAGATCTAAATATTGCTCATGGACTTTCCACGTCCACATATGACGTCCAAGGTACCCTGGGTGTGTTGGTTGTTGACGTTCTGGGACGCCGTGTCAACTTCAGCCTGTTACATGCATTGTCTGTTTTCAAAATACACTTCTGTTTTCACAGGAAATGTACAGTTTGCATACAGTCTCTTTCAAAATAAAAGCACTACATCGGTACAACACGTGTCCATGGACAGCTCTGACATGTCTGAATATAAGACGGCTACAAAATAAAAACTCACCACTGTAAAACGTCCTGTTTCTGTCTTTGTTGTGAAGATGTTTCAGGCCTTGGGAGAGCCGACGCCATTGTTATCTTCGCCACAGCGGTGTCTTTAGCAGCTCATGAAGCCTCAGGAGGTGAAATCCAGTGAAGGTTAGGGTCGTGGCATTTCCAATACTCGCTCTAAGGGGAGACATGAGCACAAACAGAGTGCTTCAGACAGAGGTGATGCAGCAATGGGCAGTATAAGAAATATAACGTGTTTTTTTGAACATTAAAGCACCCAAATCTATTCCAGGAGACCCCAGTATTACAAATATGACCCTAAAAACAAGCTTAACAGGACTTCTTTAATGCTGCATGTATCGGTCCTGTTTGTGTACGTGTGTGTATTTTGAACCTGTGTGTGTATATGACAACAGAGTGAAAAGAATGTAAAAATAAAGTATATCTTAATCTGGTGGCTGCTCAGCTGTTGCAGTGTCACCTCATGTCTTCAGCAAACGACCCGAGACTCCCACCTGACAGAGTGCACTGCAGCACTCGTTCCTTTACAAAGTAAAACTCCATCTTCCATCTTTCTCTCTCTCCTGCCTGTCTGCACATGCTCATGAGATCATGCTGCTTTTCAGTGACACTGTATCATGTGATTTTTAATATCTGTGCCAGAGCAGCTCCAGACTCTGAGTGGGAGTGTTGGGCAGTAATCTGACCGTGTTCTGTAAGACACTGACATCTAGTGCCAAGTCTGGGTTTTGTATGTTTGTTTCCACCCACATGCTCCAAAGCACAGTTGGAAATCTGTGACTTGGTTAAATTTTGTTTTCTCAGTGACTTGCTGTCTTGTGAATGAGTGAAAAAAAGGAAACATCTGGTGATAACAGCACAAAAACAAAAAGTAAGACAAAAAAAACCAACAAGCTTATTCTCTGACAGTCTGCCCTGCTGCAGTGATGAGAGCTGGTTGAGTGTGTGTCCTGTAGCAGCACACCTGAGGTGTCGACCCAATCACACAGGCTTCATCTTACCTGACGAACTTTAAGGAGTGAAATGTTTTCTGTCCATGTTCATCATAATCTGTTGAGACAAAAATACAGAAAAAGGACAATAAAAAACTCATAGTATACATTTGAGAAAAAAAGATTTTGCTCTGATTATTAAACCACAGAAACTTTAAATAAATAAATGGTGAAATGTTTTCAGAATCTTTTACCCATTAGTAAAGATTCTCAGTTAGAAATCTGGAACAGTCCTGACTCATTAAACTGCGTCTTTGTTTGTCTGTTTTTAATTGTGTCTTTTGCTGCTGTTTCCATCTTTGTTGTGCTGCAGCCTACAGACAAATCTGTTACACGTCCAGTTATGAGTCATACGGATCAACAATACATACATTCAAGTTTTCAATAATATTCATAGTAATTAGGCTCATTCCCAGCTCTCCATCTATTCTTACTACTTCACCTTCTCCACCAATAAATCAGCTGCAACTGATTCAAAACTCTGCAGCACGAGTTCTCACTCAGACCACAAGAAGAGCACACATTACGCCTATTTTAAAATCCCTGCACTGGCTGCCTGTTAGTTTTCGTATTGATTTTAAAGTTCTTTTATTCGTTTTTAAGGCACTGCATAGCTTGCACCAGACTATATCTCAGAGATGCTTTTATTTTATGAACCAGGAAGGCCCCTCAGATCCTCTGGCTCCTCTCTTTGAACTGTCCCACAGAGTAGAACAAAAACATTTGGTGATGCTGCTTTCAGCCACTATGCTCCAAAAATTCAGTCTGGCTTTTATGTAGTGTCCTAAATTAGTTATATTGTGTTATTATTATTCTATTTATTACTTTTTATCTGTATTTGTCTTCTTGCTACTTTTGTTTTTATTCAGTGGTCTTATCTGTGTTTTTCTCTTTTCATTATTGCTATTCTCCTGACTTTGATTTTATATTTTATCCTGCATATTATTTTATATATGTATATATATATATATATGTATATATGTATATATATGTACATTTAGTAGCAGCACAGTAGTTTTGATCTTGTTTTTATCTTCTATTATTGTTTTAAATTATTATTGTATGACACAGTGTGCATTAGTTTCCCAGTCCTTCATATGAACTCTGTTTTTAGCCTCATTGTAGCCTGTAGCTCTGACTGCCTCTCTGTGCACCGCGCTCACGTGTGGTTTCAATTATGTGTTTTTGGACGTTTGAATCTGGGGCGCCGTCAGCCTCCATTAGGTGGAGTTGTGTTGCTACCTCCTCTCCCCTTGGATCTGCACAAGTGATGTGAGGACTCTAAAACTTCACCTGAGCCTCCCTCGGCATATGGGTGAGTAGATAATGGCTGCATTTACATTTTGGGTGCACTATCCCTTTAAGTGTGTGAAGTGTCTCTTTACCTTTCACTTGATCCGGTCTGTTTGTTGTTGTCTCGTTAGGCAGAAGTCTTTTTCTAAAACATCAATTGTATAGGTCCTGTTTCTGCATGTGTGAGTATTTCAGGCCTCTGTGTGTGTGTGTGTATGACAACAGAGTGAAAAATTGAATTAATAAAGGATTAATAAAGTCTATCTTCTTCTTCTAAAGTCCAGTGTGTAGCTGATGTGTTCAGTGTCTAATCTAGAAACAATAAAAACATCTCTAACACTCTCAGCAGACTGGACTGAGGCCTAAACACACCTGACTCAGCCTCTGTCAGCTGCTCTGTGCAACCTTCCTCTATTTAGTCATATGACACAGATCACATGACTGGCAGATAAAGCCCCGCCTCTCGTATCTGATTGGACCACACTCCTCCGCGCCGCCGTGTGATTGGCTGAGAGCTGTCAGTGTTTGCGGTGGTCGGTTATTTAGTCAGTGTTTTGGACGGCAAGCTGCAGAGTCATGTGTTTGAGTGAGAGTTCAGAGTGAGTGCTTCATCTGTTGTGTCTCCATCACACGATGCGTCTGTTCATCGCAGCTGTTGTCCTGTGGGCTGTCTCAGGTAGGAGACGTTTAATTAGCAGCACTGTGTTAGCAGTTAGCTAACGTTAGCTAGGCTATGAATGCAGCTAGCAAGTGGTGTTATTAGAGTCGTGTCGTAATAGGTAACGGTCAGGTTGCGAAAGATATACTTTCAGATTTAAGTGCTTTACAGCGGTGGCGAATACATCTTATTATTATTATTATAAATGAATTTAAATACCAAAGGAAACATACCTGCTTTTGTCTAAGCTACGTGCTAATGAGTTCAGACAGCGTTGTGCCAAACTTCAGTCAAAAATCATTCAATTTAAAGTTGTCTTACTTTTTAAGATATCTACAGGCATCTTAAAATGTGTCTCATGTTACCTGAGGACACCTCAGAAACTCGTCTTAAATTCGGTGTATATACAACACACTGTGCAACACTTTCTAGGGACTGTTCGTTATTTGTAAGGAGAGAGGGAGGGAGCAAAAAGAGGAGGCATTATGACTCAATTCTCCTCGTGGACCAACAGTTCTCATCAGGGTCCATCAGTGGACCAACAGTCCTCATCAGGGTCCATCAGTGGACCAACAGTCCTCATCAGGGTCCATCAGTGGACTAGTCTCCTGCATGTTTCTGATATGAATGTAATGATTAAATGATATATTTTGGTGGTTTGAGTTGAAGGTGTGAGAAAGAATAGTATCAGTAACATTGTTAACACTGTGCTACATTACAGAGAAATACAAAACCGTACTAATGAACCTTCATTAATATAGGCCTATATTTTATCTCCAAGTGCACGTCACACACTGAGCGAGCCGCCTGTTAATGACGCTGTGGGCTAATGGGCATGTAGCTACTTCCATGTTTCAGATGATACGTCATGTTTGTAGTCGACCAATGAAGATGAGTTTACATATCACCTTGGGTTCGTCCTTCACCTTCTCAAAATGATCCCACACTTTGGATTTCCTGCCCGACATGTTATTAACTAGCCTGTGGAATAACCGCAGGTACCAGCCCTGGAAATTAGAGGTTGTACACATGCTGTGTCTTTAAACATGAGCTCAGGTGCTGGGTGCTACTCTTGTGCCTTTTCTGTGCCAACTTTCAAAAGTGCACCGGCAGGTTGCATCTGACGTTGATAACCAACCTTAACAAGCATCATACTGCCTGTTTACCTGAAACCCTGAGTGCAGAGCTGATCTTCTTCCAGGAGCTGTTTATAAGTGTGTAGGCCTATCGTCTGTGGGACAGATGTAAAGCTCTGGGTAGCCCTGCACTAAAAACAAGAGGGTCAAAGTTCACAGTGTAACGTTATGAGAAAGTCCTGATTGTGTGTACACTGCATGCTACAGTAGGTACGTTTTAAGGGCAGCTGCAGGACATACTAAAAGTAAACAGTAGAAGTATGTGATCCAGAACTCACCCATTATGTGGGACAAATGCTTCCATCAGAAACAAAACGTAACCAAACCACCAAAACCACTTTATTCTACATGTCTAATTTCAATTTTTGCTAAAAATAAACCTTTTGCAGGAACTAACCAGCGTGCATGACAAGAGTGAAAGAGCACAGCTACTGAATCACCACATTTTTTTGCTGATGTTTGCGTTGAAAGTGATAAGGACACACTCTCAGACCAAATGTTCAGGACAGCTATCAATATTCTGAGTAACACTGTGTGTGAAAAGTAGGTGTATAAGTTCAGTAACACGACTGGAAATGTTCTTTTTCAGCTACAGAGGGGAAAGCAGTTCTTTCTCCTCCAGATTTTGGGAGCAGCTATCATGTCAAAGGTGAGCAGTACGACATCATATCACACATCAGGTCTCTGCTTCCTCAGAATTCAGCCTCATCACAAAACTGTCTCATCTCTGTTTCAGGAGTGATCTCTCTGCCCTACGCTGAGATCAAGGAGCCATTTGAGGCCTGGTTGGATGCAGCAGCAAAGTCCAGCCGCATAGACTACTACCATGGTGAGAAACCTCTTGACCCGCGTCTGCTCCTCTTAAACCTGGCGCTCGGCTGGATTAGTGATGTGAAACTGAGAACATGATGTGTCAGACCAGTGTGACCAGAGCAGAACATAAGCACTCAGTACATAAACAAAGAAGTGGAAAAAGAATGAATCAGCACTTTTCTTGTTGGGTCATGTTTCACACTCATCAGACTCTGAGCCTGTTTTCTTCCTGGCACAAGATAATTTTATGAGCTGTGTATTTTGTGTCCTCACCATCCTGAGGAGGTAAAATGTCTTGAATGAAGAAGGAACTTCTGAATAATTTTGCCTTCCTGTGACTTTCAACCTACCCACCTGTACCTCGTGTCAAGTTTACATTTTGTCTATCTCATGGTGTTGTAACTATGTGTGTAACTGTGTTTATCATCACCAAACAAAGCAAGCAGAGTCGTGACACCTTTACCAGAGGTGGATAGAACAGCCCAAACACTGGGCTGTTGTTACTGAACGAGCCAGTTATAAATACTTACTGAGGAATAGAAGTAGCCAAAAAGTTCATACTCAAAGCTCCAGTGTGGAGGATTTATGGGATATATTGTCAGACATAGAATAAAATTTTGTAAGTATGTTTTATTTAGTTTATAATAATCACCTGAAGGTAAGGATTGTTGTGTTTTCGTCACCTTAAAATGAGCTGTTTATATCCACATAGGGAGCAGGTGTTTGTTAATGGAGATCACCATGTTGCACTGCCATGTTTGTACAGTAGCCCAAAAAGGACAAACCAAACACTGGCTCTAGACTGGCTCCATTTGCGTTTTCATGTCGGTCACTGCAGTAAGAAGTCCACCTGCAATGAGCAGCGTCAGAGATGCACTGATTTGAAACGTTAAACTGCTTTATTCGTTGTTTTGAATCACTTCGTCTGTTTGTTTTGGAGAGGAGGAGATTTGTAGATAATTTGGCTTCCCATGAAAACTATGGAAAGTTTTATTGGCCTTTATCATTTGTAGCCCACACAAGATGATCTACAAATGTGTGCCATGATCCACAAATACTTCACTATCCATAAACATGTCTCTTTACAGTTGTGTTGTGAAAAGTCATATCCACAAAAATGAAACATGATTTGCAAACGCACCTAACTTACTCTATAAAAACATAATTTAACTTCACATAAAAATGTGACAGATTTAACAAATATTAAGAGTTTCACCACAGCAAATACACATGAAGTCATATTTACGCATTTGTGGATCCATGTTTACACGTGAAACAGGTTTAGCACATTTGGGGATGGCCTACTGTGAGTTCGCAGGTCATGTGACATTTGTGACTTCCCTCCTGTGTATTTGCGTAAATTTGTCGATTCCTACCGCAGCAGGATCTGTAAAAATAAGTATCTGTGTGAGGTGCATTTACTCGCCACATCAGCAGGTGACGACATTCTCACACATGAGATAACTGTACCAAGTAGCTCACGATAAAAACTTCCTGAACGTCTGGATCAGAAAAAGTCGACGTTAACTTATGAGACAAAAGGTCTGAGCACACAACATGTTGTGGGCGAGCCGCCGGTGTCCGAGATGCCATAGTGTTGTAGATGCACTGATTTGTAACATGCAACTGCGTTTTTTTGTTTTGTTTTTTTAAGATATTTTTTTGGGCATTTTTAGCCTTTAATGTATAGGACAGACGAGCGTGAAAGGGAGAGAGAGAGAGAGAGAGAGAGAGAGGGAGTGACATGCAGCAAAGTGCCACAGGCTGGGGTCAAACCCGGGCCGCTGCGGCCACCGACGCCCCGCAACTGCGTTTTTATGTGTTTTTACCAGATAATATCACCTGGTTTGTTTGTTTTGGAGACAATAAAAACCTCCTGAACAATAAACACTGAAGGAAATCACAGTGGAAGAAGTTTTTAGCTGGTTACAGTCTGCAATTCACCGTTAGACGACACCAAATCCCTCTAAATCTTACACACTTTACCTTTAGTTGTGAGTTTCAGAACAGAAAGCCAAAGCAGACCCAGGATCAGCAGACCAGTAGCCTCTCTGGATAGAAGAGAATATAATACATGAGACACGATGCAGCTTTGCAAATGGGCAGTAAAAAGTCGGCATCAATGCAGGCTCGCTGTCAGGTTTTCTATCCCACTTCCACTCCCTGCTGGTTAAATTGAGATGGCACTTAATGTGATGGACCCTCCACATGAAGGCAGACATGGAGTGGAAGTGGGTAGGGAGAGGGTAGAAAGAGTGGTTTGGGAAAGGCCCTAACTTAACTACATTCATCATCAACAGGCCAGGTGTCAACCTACCAGCTGGGGGCGGAGCCACAGTGGGGCGTTGCCTATAAAATCACTCCAGAGACCACAGAGACGGAGCTGAATGTGATGAAGTGTTTCCAGTCCAATGGAACAAAGGACGAAGCAGTCACAGCGCAGGCGTCGCTGCCTGACGTGCAGGGCTTCCAGGTCTGTGAGTGCAAAAACATACCACACTTATTAGATTGATTTTTGAAACAGTCTCATCAGGATATACAGTCTTGAAGGATGTAGCTGACCACCAGGTCACATCCTGGAATATTTTACAGTGCAGAAAAAGAATAACTTGTCTCTGCTGTTGCAGTGTATTGTGTGATCCATTAAAGTGCAAGTGTGAGTGAACCTGAGTGACAGTTTAAGTGTAAATGCTCTCACAGAATCTAGTTCAGCTCTCCCTGACATGGAGCCTGTCCAGTGAATTCCTGTAATTCAGATGCAGATCTTAGAGAGTGACTTTATAGTCTTAATGAGTGAGGTCACTGTGCTGTTGACTGTAGTCCCACATCCTTGTACCACTGCACACTAGAGTGATGTTAAGGACTGGGGAAAAATGTGCTCCATAAAAACAGAACAATCAGCGTTGAGTGTTGGAAAAACGCTCTCACAGTCTCTGTCCTGCTGCTCACATGTCATGATGTTAACCCCTCCATAGTTCCTGAGGATGGAGTACTATGGAGGCTCCCTATGTGAAGTCTGGCAGAATGTCACCACTGTGGGTTACAAGAAGAACACGTACACACTGTGGGTGACCCACTCAGAGAGAGGTGGTGACAGCAGGGACGACCCTGCCGTACCCCTCCACTATGAGATGATGGGCTACAACACGCTGCTGGGGTCACATTACGACAAGTACCTGGTGGATTACAAAGAGTTCAGCGCTCACGTGGACCCCAAAGTCTTCTCTCTGCCTGAAGGTTTGTGCTCAGCTGCAGACTCACATCAGGACTCACTCAGGAGGATTTAAAGGGGAGAAAAACAGTTGTCTGCTTTGTTGATTTTTTTCCCCTGCAGGGATGAGTTGTGGGCCATTTCCTGGTCCGGGAGTGGAGCACCACATGTTGGCCAATCCGATGAAAGATCTCATCCACACATCAGCATCAGGCCACTCACAGCGCATGTTCGACTACTTCAAGGACAAGTTCCAGCGTCAGTACAGCGACGAAAGAGAACACGAGGAAAGGCAGCACGCTTTTGTTCACAACCTCAGGTGAGAGGAGCTTCAAGTACTCATGAGCTGTGACGCTGATAACCAGTATGAGCTTTTCTTAAAGCACCTGGGCATTAAAGGGATAGTTCAGATTTTTTTAAAGTGGGTCTGTGTGGCGAACTTATCTATAGACAGTATATTACATACAGTTAGCACGTCCTAAGTTTGGAGAAGCAGGCTGTAGTCTGAGGTGGAGGTTGAGGGGCCGTACACATGCTGCGTTTTAAAGTGCCTGGAAAATGCGAGGTCAGGTGCTGGGGTGCTACTCTTGTGCGCACTCTGTGCCAACTTTCAAGGCGCGGCTGCAGGTTGAGTCTGAGGTTGCTAAGCGACCATAACCAGCACCATATCAGAGCCTAATTATCAAAAGTCCTGAGTGCAGAGCTGATCTTCTTCCAGTGTGTATTAGACCAAAAATATGGGACTGTCCGTGGGACAGATGTAAAGCTCTGGCAGCTTTGCACTAGAATGATGAACTTCTCCATATTTACAGACTGATATTTACGGAAAAAGGGAAAGATATCTGCTGGCTGTGATTGGTTGGTCCTCGTCACATGACAGGCGGTGCACGCTGCTGCATTCAAAAAGTTTCTCTCAGTTTATCTCAAGGCACAGCTGCTGCGCTCTGATAAACAGGTGCTCGGGATCGTGCATACACTACAACAGCATCGCTCTGGCATTTGAGTACATGCCATGCGTCTATAATGAAAACAATGAATTTGAGGGCACAAAAAACGCGGCATGTGTACGGCCCTGAAGCAATCCACTGCTGTGTAGGGGGTTGGCAACAAAACGTATTTTAGCCACTTAAAAAAGTCGCAACTAAAAGAAATCAATATCAGTTTAAGTGTACGTTATATTGAGAGTATTTCCTCTGCTTTACCTTAATGTCACACAGCCTGATCTGATGAGGAAGCTTTTAACGGCTTCAGTTCCCCATCTTTGCACTCGTGGAAGCCACCAGACTCCATTGACAAAAACACTAATTGTAGCTCACTGAACACAGGAGCTGTTCTGCTGGTCTACTGCTGCTTCAACCCAACCCAAAATGATCTGAACTATCCCTTTAATGCCAGTCCAGCACTGTTATCCTGTACATCTGATGACTATTTCCTTGTGACTGCAGGTACGTCCACTCCAAGAACAGAGCAGGGCTGTCCTTCTCTCTGGCTCTCAACTCTCTGTCTGATCGCACCATGTCGGAGCTGGCCGCCATGAGGGGAAGGAAACGAGGAAAGACCCCAAACAGAGGGCTGCCTTTCCCCGCCAAGATTTACCAAGGGGTGAAAGTACCCGAGTCACTTGACTGGAGGCTTTACGGTACGTGTATATATACACAATCTAAAACTACAGATGCATCTTCCTGGCAGGACGTTCTAGCTTTTACCCCGGCTGTGTTCTTACAGGTGCTGTGACTCCGGTGAAGGACCAGGCCATCTGCGGCTCCTGCTGGAGCTTTGCCACCACTGGAGCAGTAGAGGGCGCTCTCTTCCTAAAGGTGAGGGGGGTGAAAAGCAGTGTGCTGCACAGTCCTGGCCACATTCCAGTGTCTTTAACTGACAGGCTGCTTCCTAATGCTCTTTGAAGCCACAGATGTTCAGCATGAAGGTTCAGCTGGTCATGTTTTCATAGATGTGCTTTGCTTTTTGAAATATTTAAGACCTGAAGACGTAACGTTAAAGGAATACTTCACCCACAAATGACTAGTTATATATCAGTCGTGCTGTGTTACCTTAAATCTGTGAAGGTGTAGCGTAACTTAAGGCCTTAAAGAACAAAAATTATTTTTGCAATTATTACTAATTACTAATTGAATTAGTTAGGCGCCAGACGAGCGAGGGGAATGGAGATGATGTACCAGAGCTTATTGTTTGAGTGTGAGTTGAATGAGTGCAGGTTTGAGGAGAGCTTTAGCTCAGCATGAATGCTTCAAAGAGTCACCACATAATTCAGCATTTCCAACAGATCCAGGGTCAGACATCAGAGGAGCACAAAGGTAGATAAATTAATCAAACCCGCTCTTGATGATCTGCAGCACTGGAGTACAGCTCAGCAGTTTCCAGCTCCTGAATCCTCCACGCCACTACAACAACAATCACAATGAATCACCTTCATGATCACTGTCATTCTCCAACATCCTCAAGGAGCTTGTGACGATCAATCAGACAAAGAACAATGCTTTGTGTGGCTCAGCTCTCTTCTTCTCATGCCACTCTCCTCCACACTGGCTTTGTCTTCCTCTCACACCTCACAGGTGTATGCAGTCAGCCATTATTCTCTGTTTAAACCACGCCCCACCTTCACTGTCACACCCACTCACCAAATCCTCCTCTGCTCAGAAAATAAGGAGCAGCCTGCTGTGTTCATGTGTTCAGGCTGTCTGCTACAAAGGAAACATGTTCTTCCTCACATGGGAACCAGCCTACAAAAACATTAATTTATTGATTGATTGGGGTTTAACAGAAAAACTGTAAACTTGTGCAGTATGATCCAGGTCTCATTTATCCAGTCGTATACTCAGTACCTCCCAAACACATGAATGTTCACAAAAACACCCTCAGTTTTAAATCTGGCTTTGAAGAGAGAACAGGTTTCACTTTCAGCTCAGTTGTAAAAAGTCAGGGTTTTGTTTTTGTTTTTTTTTAAACCGAGCAATACAGTTCAGTTCAGTAGAAACAAAGGTAATTTAACTTCAAACACGACAACTATAACCTGGGAATCAACAAATGATCTTTTAAGAATTGTCTACGTCCATTTAGATCAAAGGAAACTCACAATTCATGTTCTCAGTTCAAACAGTTGGACAGAATAATCAGGCTGGCCCAACTGCTCCTTTGTTCTTCCAGGGGAAAATGGACTGTCACCTGGGAGCCATGGCTGCATATAGATCCAAGGCTCCGCCCATTCTGGTAGAGGGAGGCAAATAGTGTCTGGGGAATTTCTGTGCAGGTAGATGCTGACAGGTAGAGGGCTGCTTGGGGGAATTTCTGTGCAGGTAGATGCTGACAGGTAGAGGGCTGCTTGAGGATTTTCCACAAGGATGTTTTGCTGCATCTCACAGCAGCTGGAGTCTGAGAAAAAAATAACTTCATTCACTGGGCCGACTGCCGGCAACTTTTAAGGTGGAACGTTAACTTGTAATGTTACTCAATGCATGAGTTGATGACGTGAATCCATCAGCACACCTTAAATTTCACTGTGACAACTTTGACCATCACTTTAGTTTTTATATGACACACACTTTTAGTAATGACTTTAAAAATATAGATTAATTTGGAGCGGATTATGTGAAGGTCATATATTCTAATCCTCACTTCCTGTGGGCTACAGCAACACTAAACCCCTGAGCTTGCCTGAGAAGGACTAAATGCACAAAGCTGCTATTTTTAAATATCCCATGGAGAGAGACTCTCACTGCAGCCTGTTCTATTTTGTTCTGAAAATGTGGGCGTGCAGCCTCGTTCTGTGGACGATAAACCAGGTGCAGACTTCCATCTGTGTCACCGCTGATGAGGAAATACAGCGAGTGCTGGACGGAGCAGTGAGTGACAACAACCCCGCCCACATTTAAGAGGACTGTCTGAACAGACCGAGGGTCTAGGTACCATGTCTGAAGGCTTACTGCTGGTTCCAAAGGTGCTGGACTGAAAGGGTTTGGTGGAGACAGGGCTTATATTTGAGGTGCAGCTCTTTTGTCTGTGTGAAGCGTCCCTGTGAGTGAAAAGACGTCCTCCCCTTCAGAGGAGGGGCGAGTCCACAAGACCTCTCATTGTGCCACTCTCTCTCACGTTAGACAGACATGACTGTGTGTGAAGAAATAAGACTGACTGAGTGTCGGCTCTGGCCTGCCTCCATCTCAGCAGGGAAAAGCTCAAAGGCATTCCTTCTTACCCTGTTGCCAAGCAACCTGATCCAAACATTGGATGGTTTATTATGGGATTTGACGGCACCCCATTGACGTGACCAGATTCACGGACTCTCTCTCTCACACAGCATCTTAAGTTTGTCTCTCGCCTCGGGCCAGAAGCTGTTTAAAGTGGACAACTCTTCAACTGTCCTCGTGTTTTGTTTTGTTTTTGTCTGTGCTGTTGCAGAGACAAGCAGATCACAACCAACAACACAGAAAACACTGCGTATTGTTTTCCACGGTTACTGCGGTTGTTCTACCTCCCTCCGTTACTGAGGACAATAACTGCAGAGAGGTTACACTGATACATTTTGGTAACCGGTTGGGATGGGGGAAGAAATTGACACAGCATAGTATATTTTTGTGTGGTGATATACATCACACAGTGCCAAGTATCAACAAATAGAAATTAAACATTAGGTAGCCTACTAGGATAATATTATCAATTACTTTTTCAGTTCAAAAGAAACATTTTGCTGCAATAAAAAAAAAAAATCTGTTGCGATATGCTGAGTATTGTGATTTACTACTCGAGGATGAACTGATTAGATTTTAGTGGTGAAGGGCCAAAGGTCCAGGTTGCTGTGACCTTGCATCCATCTCATTTTCATGAACGCTCCCGTATGTCCTGAACTTAATGAAAGGAAATGTTGAATCAGACAGATTGTACGATTAAACCCTAAAATGTTTGGCAGGATTGTCAGATTACTGAAGTGATTTGTCAGCTGTCAGATATAATGAGAGCACAGAGGGACAGGACGAGTGCTCCACTAATAGTCTCAGTGTTTGGCCGTACAGTGTGATCAGACTTGCAGAAAGCACCAGCAGTTTGTCTTTGTGCCTCTGCCAGCATGCAGCGCAGCAGCAGCAGCAGGAAGTGACCCGCTGGATGTGTCACCCCGTCCCCACAGGCAGGTTCAAAAACAGAGCCGCTCCACTGGAGACAAATTAGAGTGTTTTCTTTGTGACCTCACGGCGTCTGCCTGACCTGTAGAAAACAGCTGGTGTAAAAGTGTTCATTTTAAACTCCACTGTTTATCTCACACCATCTGTTGATGTATTGTGCTGTTCTTCAGAGGAAGTGATGGATGCAGAGCAGGACGTGTTACTAATCTGTGAGTGACACTTTGCTCTTGTCCTTCAGACGGGCTCCCTGCAGGTCCTGTCTCAGCAGATGCTGGTGGACTGTTCCTGGGGTTACGGTAATAACGGCTGTGACGGAGGGGAGGAGTGGAGAGGGTACGAGTGGATCATGAAACATGGAGGCATCGCCACAACAGAAACCTACGGAGGTTACATGGGAATGGTGAGATGACTCCATGATGTGAAGCCTGTGACTGCTGCAGCAGAATAACCTGTGAAGACTAAAAGCTTTTTCTTTTTGGATGGCGGGAAGCTGTGAAGGTGTTTCATTACGGCTGAAAAAATGAAACACCTTCACACATGTGGTCTTCATATTACAGAGATGGTGAACGGTGCACATCCCAATATTCTTACAGTATTTTGACTCAGACTGAATCATGGAAACCTTCCTCCTGGATTAACTTGAGTATAATTACAAACATGAAGTATTTTATTAACATGTTCCTCCTCCGTCTCTGAACAGAACGGATTTTGCCACATGAACGCGTCCCAGCTCATCGCACCGATCCAGAGCTACACCAACGTGACATCAGGAGACGCAGACGCCCTCAAGCTGGCGCTCTTTAAAAACGGGCCTGCGGCTGTCAGCATCGACGCTGCACACCGATCATTTGTTTTCTACAGCCACGGTGTCTACTATGAGCCGGCCTGTGGTGAGTCTCACGCTCACTGGTGCTCACACTCTCTGACAGTGACAGTCTTTCTCGCTCTTTAACTGGCTTCTTGTGTTTCCAGGTAACACCACTGATGATCTGGACCACGCTGTGCTTGCTGTGGGATACGGCTCCCTGAACGGGGAGCCATACTGGCTGATAAAGAACTCATGGTCCACGTACTGGGGCAATGACGGCTACATCCTTATGTCCATGAAGGACAACAACTGTGGCGTCACCACTGATGCTACATACGTTACAATGGCATAGATTTGTCCATTTTCTCTACTGTGCTTTAAAGCCACTATGTGAGTGCCTGAGGATGAATGAAACCTAATGCTGGATGTGTTGAGGTGTGATCATCACGTCAGACTGAGCTGCTCGGTGAGAATCACGTGTTAAATGTTGAATTAAGATGCTGCACACAGAACAAGACGCCTTTCAAACATGGTACAAGTTTATTGGCTCACAGCTACAATGCCTTCATCATTTCAGTTGTGCAAAGTACAGTCTGTGACACATTTCCACTTGAACCTTTGTCATTTGTTGCATTCAAATTTGAAACAATAAAAAATGTAAAGTTTTTTTTTATCTGCTAGCGTCAGTGACATCTCTGGTTGATCTAACACTCACAGGCTGTGAGACAGTCAGGCGTGCTCTCTAAACTCATGCAGTAGAATAATATGTTCGATCATAAGCATTCACAACATACTGGCCTCTGATATATTTGCAAGAAGAGAAACAGATTTTACCTGAGTGACATTGCAAATTGCACAGTCTGCGCTTCTGGTGCATGCCTTGAGGTTTTTTGTGTATCAAATTCATACACACAGTAACAGCCCATAAAGATACTGAACAGATCCAAGTCATCATAGCAAGTCATAAAATATCTAAGAATAATTCAATGTAATAAAAAGAGAACAAACAATGCTGAAACTAAATATTTCACATGTTGATCACAGTCACATCCCAAAGTTTCCATACAAAACTACAACTCAATAACAGTGGCGTACAAAAGTTTGGTCCCCCCTGGTGGAAATATACTTTACTGTGAAAAGTTAGAAGATGAACTGATCTCCAAAAGACATGAAGTCAAAGACGAAACATGCTTTTTAACATTTTCAGCAAGATTAGTGACTTATTTTTGTTCTGTACAAGTTTGGAGTGAAAGAAAAAGAAAGGAGCACCGTGCAAAAGTCTGGGCTACCCAAAACATTTGAGCTCTCAGACAACTTTAACTATGACCTCAGACCAGGAATCTGGTTTGTTCAGTCATCGTTAGGAAAGGCCAGGTGATGCTTATTTCAACTGACTCCTGAAACCTTGTCCCAACAATCAGCAGCCATGGGCTCCTGTAAACAGCTGCCTAGCACTCTGAAAACTAAAAGACCTGATGAAGACTAGAAGAAGATAGCAAAGTGTTTTCTGGGAGCTGTTTCCTCAGTTGGTCATGTCATTAAGAAATGGACGTTAACAGGAACTGTGGAGGTCAAGCTGAAAACTTTGTGAGAGAGCTGCTCGTAGGATTGTTAGAAAGGCAAATCAAAACCTCTGTTTGACTGCAAAAGACCTGCAGGAAGATTTAAGAAAACCTTTCCTGTGTCCTCGCCGCTAAATTCGGCCTCAAGTTTGCAAAGGAACATCGAAACAAGCCTGATGCTTTTTGGAAACAAGTCCTGTGGACTGATGAAGGTAAAACAGAACTTTGAGGTATGTCTGGAGAACAAACTGTTCAACACGGGGGTGGATGGATGATGCTTTGGGCTTGTGTTGCAGCCAGTGGCACGGGGAACATTTCACAGGTAGAGGGAAGAATGGATTCAGTTTAAGTCCAGACGTCACAGCATCTGTAAAGATGGCTTCTACAACAGGACAATGATCCGTAACACACCTCCAAATCCACAATGGACGACTTCAAGAGGAGCCAGCTGAAGGTTTGGCCACGCCCCTCACAGTCTCCCGACCTAAACATCATTAAACATCTGTGGATAGAGCTCAAAGAGCAGAGCATGAAGACGGCCCAAGAAGAAATCCTCCAAACAGGAACTGAGAGACTCTGAGCTGGCTACAAAAAGTGCCAAAGGGGGCGCTACTGAGCACTGACCATATAGGGTGCCCAAACTTCTGCTTCAGGCAATTTAATTTTTTGTCATTTTCAAACTATAAAACATTGAAACAAAAAAGTGAATTAAAATATTTACTTAAAATATTGAAGAAATGTGTCATCTTTAACTTCATGGTTTTTTTTTGAAAATCAGTTCATCTTTTACTCGCTTAGCTTTACACAGTAAATCAAATGTTGACCATTGGTGCCCAAACATTTGTACGCCACTGTTCATTAGTCTAACAAATTCTACATTAAGCATAACTAAGTTAATTAGTGCAGGCATTCTCACTAAACTAGATTTTTCTGTAGAAAATGAGGCAGTTATTTGTTCGATACAGCATTAAGACACAACAAAGCTATTCAGCAAACAGTCAACAGACGTGGTACTTTTATACAAAAATATTATCCACAAAAAGTAAGAAACCCTTTGGTCCTGAAAAATATGAAGTCCTAACAATATCTGCTTCTCCTCTCCACCTATTTGATGCTTTCAAATCAGCAGAGGATTAGAAATTATAGCTCTGAGCTGATGTCTGTAGATTTATAAATATTAGCAGCGGGGGAAAAAATCAGTACAGCATAGTATCGTGATATCTTTGTGAGGTAATATCATATCACCACAGTGCCAATTATTAATTATTAATATGATGAATACAAGTTAAACTTTAGGTGGCCAACTAGAATAATATAATCAATTGCGTTTTTAGTTCACTAGAAACATTTTGCTGCTGCTGAAGTGACATGAACAGACCAAAAACAGATGTTGACAAAGTTTTCCTTTGAGGACATAATTTACAGTTAAAAAAGGAAATAAGTCACAGTATATTTTATCACAATACTGGTGTAGTAATAGTATCATGAATCCTCTGGTTCCCACCTCTAATAAATATACACAAACATGCAATCTGTGGTTCTGCAGAGTCGTTAAGGAAACGACTGCAGAACCACACATGTAACATACATCAAACCACTTCTCAAAATAGGAACAAAGATGTAAATGTTTGAGGAATGCACAAGATTGTAAAGGAAGACTGTTCTCTGCTGTGACTTTGCCTTGGCAGCACGTATGAATGACTGCTTTGTGTGTGTGTGCAGTTGCCCGAGCTAGTTAGGTTGGTATGCATAGAGCTATAAATCAGGTCTTGACATGTCTTGCATAGAGGACGTTATGTTAAGGCATGACTTTGGTATTTTTCAAACTGAAATCTATTTTTCCCATGTTTGTGTGTCTAAGAGACTAAAGGTGACAACTGTGTGTAAACTGGTCCAGTGGTGAGCGAGACTGCTGAAGCCAGGAGCAGCGAAACAGGCTACAGTGTGTCTACGTGGGGCAACTGCGCACTGTCAGTTTATGTCAACTCAAAGTTTTGCCACTTGCAGGCTCAGATTGTTGGTGTCATTATCATAATGGAAAGGATCCCTACAGAGATAGAGCTTTTTATTTTACCAGAAACAGTCTCTAAGGTCCCGTTTATACGACAACGATTTCAACTGAAAACAGTAAACTTAAGTTGCGTTTTGGCCGATCGTTTACACGACAGCTGCGTTTTGGGTGCCTGAAAACGCAATGTTTTGAAAACAGGTTCCAGAGTGCAATTTTTTGGAAACGGCACTGCCTCCGTTGTCAAGTAAACTTGCAATATGCAGTTCCTCTGAAAATTTTCAGTCACTAGACATGCGCGAGAAAGTCGACCATCACAACAACAATGCCGAGCTCTGTTTGTGCTGCTCACCTTGTTGAATTTATCAACGCTTCAGCAAAGTGTAGATCTACTGTGGCAACTCCACCTCGTTGCGGTCCTCTGCGTTCCTCTCACCCACACTTGAGCACCTGTTCTGGGATACACAGCGTCGGCCTGCCCGGCCTGACCTCCGCAGCCCTCCCTGGACAGACGCTCAAGTGTGGGTGAGAGGAGCGGAGAGGACAGGCAACGGTAATGTATAGTTACGTGGGCTTCATCAATCAAATTACGTGTTACTGCCCAACACTGATTATAACTATTTAATAAGAAAGTAGTATTTGGGTATAACAAAAAAATAAAAATAAACTTCAGGTTGCAGCCTCCGCTCGGAAAACTAAACGGTCCTAAAACTGCAGCCTCCAGCACTGCAGCCTTACCTTACCTGATTTTGCGGCTCCATGTGAACGGAGATCGTTTCAATAACGTTGTCATATAAACGCAGACGTTTTCTAAAACGCAAAGGACAGACTTTTCCGTTTTTAGAGAAACCATTGTCGTCTAATTGCCTTCACCAAACACACCAGACTCCATTTAAATAAACACAAATTTTATCATCATAAAACACACTTCATTCAAAGTCTAGATCACAAAATAGGACTCACAAAAGCTGTTTTGGTTTGTCTTTCCACTGTTCCAACAATCACCAGCTCTGGTTTGGTTGAAGTAAACCTTTAATTCACCTGGTAAGATGTGAAAACATGCTGCCTCTATACACGCTAAAATTACTTATTATGTAAATGGAGCCTGGTGGGATGGTCGTTGGTGATTTTGGGGCTGTTTCTGGTTAAACAAAACGATCTTACTCTTTAACAAGGTGTTTTTCTGTTGTCAGACACTTATGACAACAGTCTGAGCCTGTCAGTGACGAAAACAAGCACGTTTAGTGGACGTAAATTGATGGTGCACAAATGCCCCAACTGGTTACATTACAGCCTGTTTTGCAGCCACCTCCTGCATCAGTCTCACTCAATACTGGACCAGTTTCAAAACCCGTTGTCTCCACTGGTCACTTAGACACACACACACGTGAAAATAGGATCCAGGTTAAAAAATACCAACGTTACCTTTAAGTTCTGTATCTGCAGGAAACAGTTGAGGCTGTTTAACGTGACTCATGGAATGTGTGTAGTCTTTAAAATGCAGTCAGGCCTGGCTTGTTAGACGCATCTCCTGCCGCTCCGCGCTTCTGGCTGATTGGCTCATATCCTCAGACATCTCAGGGTTCTCCTTGCTCCTGCAGGAGACAAAATACAAAGTACACACTGAACTGTTAGCAGACGTTTGGGTCTTCACATGTGGGAACTGACAGGGCGGAGAGATTCTAAAGTCCTGTTCAGGGTCACAGAGGCTGAGTAGCAAAGACACATCAAATGCATGGTGATATAAAAGCTCCAGTGTAACACCAGAGGTCATGTCGTAGCACCTGGTGTCCCAGCTCTCTGCTTCCTCCACTGTGTCAGGCAGAGGTCTGTCGGCAGTTTCGGGCAGGGCCAAGGCCAGGACAGCACCCAGCAGCGGGGACATACCGAAGATGACCAGAGGTGTGGTGGGGCTGTGGTTATGGAGCATGTTTATAACGGGAGCTAACACACCGCCCATCCTCGCGAACATACAGGACACACCTATCCCTGTTTGCCTGAGGTACACAGGAAGAGAAAAGTCAACCAACAGATTAAAAATACACTTTGGGATGATGTGTGTGTGAGAAAAGTATTTAAAGCTGTGCAGACCGGGGTCTTACCGAAGCACCGTGGGGAATATCTCAGCAGTGTACACATAGATTACAGCAAAGGAAGCTGTTATACCAAACTTCCCCGCCATGGCAAGAGCAGTCAGGACGCTGGGATGATCTACAGACGGCAGGAGGAGAACTGGTTATTAGATTGTTTGAGTTGTGAGTATTTTTTTAGCAGGATACAGTAATTTAAGCTCATAATAGTCCAGGCCACTAATTGAATACTAAATATAATTGTAGTTGAACTACCAGCACGCTACTGAGAAATGTAGTTAAACCACTAGTTAAATTACAAGACCCTGACTCCTCTCCAACACTGAGGATGAGATGAAAGCTGATGTTTCTAAGATTTGGAGAAAGTTCGCATTCTTGTCAGAGAACAACAAACACACAGTGTGGGTCCCACCTGCAGGCACAGCCAGCATGAGCAGACAGGCGAGACCTCCAACAGCCAGGAATCCACTTTGGGAGAGTCGGCGACTGAAGGGCAGGACGAGCAGGACGAGGGTACGAGCTGGGATCTCAACCAGCCCGAACACAAACTGGGTCAGGTAGAGGTTTGTCCCCAACCTGGACACGCCCAGAGAGAGGCCGTAATACACCAGCACATTCACAAACCTGAGGGGCACAGGAGGGCATGGACAAAGGAGGAAGAAATACAGAATATGATCTGTTATTGATTTAAAAAAATCTATAAATCATTCGTGCATGTACACACACACTCACACACTCAACTTACCAGATGTAGAATAAGATGAGAGCCCTCTTCCTCATCTGAGGTGTTCGTACGAGATCCACAGCTGAGTGACTTCGCTTCCCTTCACTTAGAATCTGACACTTTTCAACCTGGACACAAGTCAAGAAAAACATTTGAAAGATATGAACGCTGATATTCTACATTATTTTTAACAGATCCAATGAAAAGACGAACAGACAGAGTGGTTCTCATCTAACTCTTGGAAAGGTTTACATCTGCAGCAAGAATAAACAGACCTGGAGCTGAGTGCCACCGACGGGTTGGAGACGTTGTAAAGTACTGAGAGACGGACTAATGCTGTGTTGCTTTTCTAAGGTTTTGTCGAAAATAATGAAAAACATAGAGTAACAGTATCTTTTAAGAAAAACTAGTCCATAGCCATTGGTAGCTTTGTCACCTTCTACCTATGCCAATCCTCAATGCCTATGTGCAGTTTCACATAGATTGACCAC
>NC_065527.1:2026700-2029107 GCF_006386435.1 Epinephelus moara
ACACACACACACACACACACACACACACACACACACAGAGTTTTCGTCATTATATAGTAAGATAAGATACATTTTAAACAGCATGCAGCAAATCAATCTCTTTTTACCTTTATTCAGTTGAATACAGTACAAAGATAAGATATTTATAATATTCAAACTGATCAACTTTATTGTATTTTGTAAATATATACTCATTCTGAATGTGATGCACGGGACAGGAGCATGTTTACCACTGTGTGACATCACTGTGTCACATGATTGTCACAGTCTATGGTCACATCAGCTTTTCCTTTTAGCAACACTCAGTCAGTGTTCAGGAGCTGAGGACACTAATTGTTAATGTTCCACGCATGTTCAGTGGGAGACAGGTTTGGACTGAAGCAGGTCAGTCTGGTACCTGCACTCTGTCACTACGAAGCCACGCTGTTAGAACACATCACACATCTCACTGTCTCGCTGGAATAAGACGGGACACAGATGTGAAGTTACCCATGATGCCATGGGCTCTAACACACCTCCATCCCATCACAGATACTTTGAACGTTGAGCTGGTAACAGTCTGGATGGTCCCAGAGGACACGACGCCCATGATGGACTCGTCAGACCACTTTGTGTCAGTCCGTCTCAGATGAGCTCAGAGAAGTGGGCGGAGCTGTTTCTGGATGTTGTTGATATCTGGGTCTTAACGTACGTGAGGGGTCAATGCAGTGATGATGCAGTCTTGCTTTGAGAAACTTGGTTGGACTGTTTGCCCACACAGTTTTTTACAAAGTGACCGCCCTTCCGGGTGAACCACCACAGAGATATATTTTGAGCAACCCACAACTTTCCCAGTCTGTCATTGCTCCTGTCCCGACTTTTTTGGAACACATTGAAGGCATCAAATTCAGAATGAGTGTGTATCTATAAAAAAACAATAAAGTGTATCAGAACTTTAAATATCTTGTCTCTGTGCTGTATTCAACTGAATATATGTTGAGAAAGATTGGCAAATCATTGCATGCTGGTTTTATTTCTGTTTTACACAACTTGTGGTTGTTCTATTACAGCAGCTTAGACAGCATGAGAACTGTGGAGTAAAATGCAGAGAGACAAACTTGTACAGCAGGAGGTAAGACCCGGCCGTTAACCAGTGCTGCCTTGCGGAGGAGTGCGATGGCTTCCTCCCTCCTGTTGTTGGCCAACAACCATCTGGCAGACTGAGGGAGCACCCTGACACGAGACAGAGAGGGCAGACAGGAAGAGGAGGCAAGACCAAGTGTCAGAAATAAGGGCAGGGGAAGAACAAAGAGGACACCCATGTACTCTGGTCAAGAAATGTACGAGTACACAGTGGATCTGTTGGATTTCCCACCATATGTAGAAGATGAGCAGGAAGCCCGGGGCTGATATCGCCAGCTGCAACTTCCTCCAGTCTCGTATCAAGTACGCTATGCCTGCTAGCAGCATGTAGCCCAGACCAAACGCATAGTCGGTGATGATACCTGCTAGCATGCGTCTCTTGGTGCACGTCCATTCAGTGCCTTAGAGAGGAGAGGAGAGGAGAGGAGACGAGAGGAGACGAGACAAGACGAGACGAGACGAGACGAGACGAGACGAGACGAGACGAGACGGAGGAGAGACGAGACGAGACGGAGGAAAGGAAAGGACAGGAGACGAGATGACACAAGACGAGATGAGAAGAGACGAGACAAGACAAGATGAGACAAGACGAAGAAGAGGAGAGGAGACGAGACGAGACGTGACAGAGGAAAGAAGAGGAAAAGAGACAAGACGAGGCAAGACAAGACGAGACAAGGCGAGACGGAGGAAAGGAAAGGACAGGAGATGAGATGACACAAGACGAGAAGAGACGAGACAAGACAAGATGAGACAAGACGAAGGAGAGGAAAGGAGAGGAGATGAGAGGAGACGAGATGAGACGAGACGAAGGAGACAAGATGAGACGAGACAAAGGAGACAAGACAAGCCGAGACGAGATGAGGTGAGATGAGACGAGATGAAACGGAGGAAAGGAGAGGAAAAGAGACAAGACAAGGCAAGACGAGACGAGACGAGGCGAGACAAGACGGAGGAAAGGAAAGGAGAGGAGAGGAGAGGAGAGGAGAGGAGAGGAGCCGAGACGAGACGAGACAGGACGAGACGAGACGAAGGAGACAAGATGAGACGAGACGAAACAGAGGAAAGGAAAGGAAAAGAGACAAGACAAGGCAAGACGAGACGAGGCGAGACGAGACGGAGGAGAGGAGAGGAGAGGAGAGGAGAGGAGAGGAGAGGAGAGGAGAGGAGAGGAGAGGAGCCAAGACGAGAAGGAGGAAAGAAGAGGAAAAGAGACAAGACAAGGCAAGACAAAACGAGATGAGGTGAGACGGAGGAAAGGAAAGGAAAGGAAAGGAAAGGAAAGGAA
>NC_065527.1:2029267-2069456 GCF_006386435.1 Epinephelus moara
GAGACAAGACGAAGGAGAGAAGAGGAGAGGAGACGAGACGAAGGAGACGAGATGAGACGAGACAAGACAAGTTGAGACAAGATGAAGGAGAGGAGAAGAGAGGAGAGGACACGAGATGAGACGAGGTGAGACGGAGGAAAGAAGACGAGATGACACAAGACAAGATGAGACAAGACGAAGGAGAGGAGGGGAGAGGACAGGAGAGGAGAGGAGAGGAGACGACACGACACGACACGAGGCGAGACGAGGCGAGACGGAGGAAAGGAAAGGACAGGAGACGAGATGACACAAGACGAGACGAGACAAGATGAGACAAGACGAAGGAGAGGAGAGGAGAGGAGAGGAGAGGAGAGGAGAGGAGAGGAGAGGAGGGTTAAACTCAGGAGGTGGTTTGGGGCTTTAAGGTCGTGGAAAAAGAGGCTGGGTTCATGTTGTGGGGCAAAAACAAGCAGAACACATTAAAACAAGTGAATAATCCAGTCGTGCTACATCACAGTGAGTATCTGTGTTTGGTTAGTACCAAGTACAAAGGCATTGATGATGACTCCGGATATGGTGGTGCCGACTATAAAGCGAAGAATCACATAGACGGGGAAGTTGGGTGCAAACGCCACGGCGACTCCAAACACAGTCTGCAGAGCGATGGACAGCAGCAGGATGAGACGTCGGCCGTACCTTGCACAGAGAGAGGAGCGGACATGAGTTGGCACGTGCACATGCATCAATGAGTGCACAGGTGAACCACTGCGACTGTGACAGGGTGAGGCCAGGCTGCACAGGGAGGGGTGGAGGGGTTAGTGTGTGAAAACTGCCACCACCTCGCCAAAGTCACACCTTCAGGAAGTTGGCAGTTTGAGTTTTAGCATCCCGTGAACATTTATGTGCTAGTTCATAGAGAGAAACACTGAATATTTCAGCACTTAAAAATTCTGCCATTTGTCAGATGGTGTTTGAGGCACAGACGTCAGAACAGTGTCGGTCTTCACTGCAGCAGCACTCGCCTTACTTTATCTTAATGCTCTGTTCAGAGAAAAAATAGACGTCACCTCCAGGTGGATCAGACTGTGAACAAACTGATACATGGGTCTGATAACAGACTGAGATTTGACAGGAAGTGAGTGTTTCAGTGACTTCCTGTACGCACTTAAGGCTTGCTTACAACAAGCTTCACCACAGCTTGTTGTAATAACTCATTCGACATAACGTGCCCTTCTTACACACAGCTCCCATATGCTGGCTGTGTGTTGCACCTGTACCCAGCGTGAGGCCACAGGGCTCCAGTCCTACAGAGAGCAGCGAGGCCTACCTGTCAGCCATGGCTCCAAACAGCACCGATCCCACCAACAGGCCGAACATGTAGACAGACGAACCCAGACTGTTCAGTCCGGCTTTGTCGCACACCAGGTCCCACTGGAAGAAGGAAAACCAAACAAGTGGTTACAGAAACACATCTTATATCTGAATTTATAGGCCGGTGCCTGTGTGAGTGTTGGAGCAGGAATCTGTGTGTCAGAATGCAGCTGTGTGACAGTTTGGGAGAAACACTTATTTGCTTTTTTTTTTGACAAAAGTCAGAAGAGGAAATCACTCTTATATCTGCCTGGTAAATAACAAGGCCACAGCCAGCAGCTGGTTAGCTTAGCTTAGCATAAAGACCAGAGACAGGAGGAAACAGGAAGCCTGGCTCCATCCACACATAACAGAAAATACATCATGTAGCATGAGTGAAGGTTTTTATGGTAAAAATGATGGTGGCCTTCATACTGAAACGTTGGCACAATTTTTTTCTTTGACTTATCAGACTACATATAATTTTGATTTTTTAAAGAATTTTTTAAAAGATTTTTTTTTTTGTAGAAATGGTCCTAGACTCGGGTGCTTAATCAAGCCTGCTGGTAAAAGGATGAATCGATGTTCATTTGTACAGTGAAACAGCTGAGTCCACCTGTTTCCATGCATGGGAATAATTATAGTTGCATATATTTTTATCTCTAATTAAACAGATCACGTGCACATCAGCATCCCTCTGTGCAAGGGATGCACGATAATATCAGCACGTCATCGGTATCGCCCGATATTGGCTTTAAAACAAAATATCAGAATCGTCCAATACCAGGGGCGTAGTCTGAGTGGGCGTAAGTTCCCTGCATAGATCAGCCTCTCATTGGGCGGAATGAGCCACCCGCTGAAGTCCCGCTTTACCACCTCCGGTTGTCATAGTCGACAAACGTCCTTTACTAACTTTTGCGGTGTTTGATCTTGCGGGGATGTAGCCATTTTGCTGCCATGGTTCGCGCCCTGTAGGCGATATTTTTGTGGGCGTGTTACACCAAAACCTGTTTCCCTCCGGCAATATTTTTGCAAGCGCACCGTTGCTGTGGCACCGCCCAGAACGATTGTGATTGGTTGAAAGAAATAAAAAAAGCCGGGGCGTTTTTTTCTCCAATCTTAAAGTGAGAGTCGGCGCAACCAGACCTTTCTTTTCTTGAGAAAGGTCTGGTGAGCAAGACTACCAGGGGTGTAAATATAGACAGTGCAGGCAGTGCGGTTGCCCAATGGGCACCTGGAAATACGCCCGTGTTTGAATTTGAATTTTAGTAGCACACAAGATGTGATAAAAACAAGTATATAAAATCAAACATGGCAGAGATCGTGCAGGAGAGGTAGGAAACCTGAAGGGTAAGAAAAAATCCCCTCTAGAAGTTCAAATCTATACTAAACAAGTACTTTTAATAACCATAAATATAATTAAAAATGGTGCGTTTTTTTTATATACGCCCTCAAAAAGGCAAACACATCTCCATCATGTTTTTCTGTTTTTGTAAAATAGTGTCAATCTATAACAAAATGATCTGCTTATTCTACAAAAACTACAAAAAATATAATTCAGCTATAAAAACAGTTTAGTTAAATTAAAGATTTCCTATTTTCTTCTGTAGTTTTTGTCACAAACAGATACGTAACGATGATGCTGGGTTATATGTTGATCTTGTCCAGGATCAAGTCTCTGTTTAATCATGTAACAAGACGATACGATTAGCAGTCGATAGTTTAGGTGCAGAATCTCCCAACACTGACGAGCTGATGAGCTGGGCACATCTGCAACTGGATCTAACATGAAAGCTGCAACACACACTGTTGGTACAATATATTTATGCCTAAAACTCTGTGTGTGTTTGTGCTTCATAATTAGTAGCAAGGGCCCATCATGCACTGGGGCCCATCATGCACTGGGGCCCATCGCCACTGGCTGTATTTCATGCCTCCATGTGCTGGTGGACGGTCACAATAAGAGTATGTATGTATAATATGATGTTAATTCCACACAAAAAAACAGACTCGATGATCTCTAAGATTAGGTGGGGAAAAGTGAATATATTGATATCGATTGTTAAATATCGGCATATCGGATATCGGCAAAAAAAACTAAAACAAATATCGTGCGCCGTTACTCTGTACCTCTGTGACTGTTGTGCTCTGGAAGGTCTCCTGGCTGTACACCCATCCGTGGCCACACGGGACGCGCTCGGTCCGGTTGTCCTGCAGGACCTCAGAGAAGCAGCGGGAGGGATCCGACAGGCTGAAGTTGAGGCTCAGTGTATCCGGGAAGGAGGACTGATTCCCGGTCACTGAGATGGAGCTGTCCCGGCAGTGGTGAGGCGGCGTGGATCCGGTGAAGATGCTCACCATCATGTGGAAGGCGAGGAGGACCTGAGGCAAACAGATCCACACGTACAGGATCTTCTGATACTTCCCGAAGCCTCCGACGGCAGACAGGATCTGGTCGAAATTCATTCTGGGGGAATAAATAGGTCACTTTGGAGATTTGCTGTGTTTGAGAGAAGGAGGCAGAGAGCTGAGGGTGAGCACCAGCAGGCAGTAAATCAGAGGGGTTGCTGGGAGCTGGAGGAGAGATGAGGAAGTAAACAACAACCTGCATCCAGCTGTGCTCCAACAACATGTATGTAGTATGATCCTCTGCACAGGTCACAGGTCCATCAGGTACGGAAGTGCATCACTGACTCAATGCATCAGTTTCCTCCTTGAATCCGTCGTTTAAGAATCTGACAGAGTGAAAACAGTCAGCTGGTGTTGGTCTGATGCTCCGTGCAAAACGTGGTGAAGCCACACACACACTCACACACACACACTGCTGGCAGCTGGGAGCGGTGTATCCTCACTCAGTGTGCAGGGCAGAGCCACAGGATCCCAGAAAGGACGCTCCAGCGGAAGATCACAGCCCAGCACTGATCCTGTCAGAGGAAGAGTTCATCACAGAGCCTCCTCTTCATGAAACCATCAGTTACACACGCTGCCATCCACCCTGTAGAGTCAGAGCACTCTATTGTTTATCTGCTGTTAATGTGCATCAGATCAAACACGGTGTGTTCATGTTGTCAGAGGCTCTCTGCTGCCACCTGCTGGTTGACTCACAGTGAGTGTGTCTGCCATCACTGATGTTACAGCTCCCTGTTTGTGCTGCTGCAGCCTGAAGTGACAGTCACTGAGGTCAGAAGGTCAGGTGCTGGTGCTGCATTAACCCCTTGAAACCTGAACAAAGTGGCTGTGGGAAGAAAGCAATGAGCATCTTCAAAAGAAGTTACATGAGGTTAATTCATCAGGAGCAGGGCCACGCCTCGAACTCACCTCTAATTACCTGCACAGCCTTCTTATACCTGGTCCACCCGTCCTGCTGTTTGTCTCAGATGTCTCGACCCATCGTCCCTTTGCCTTCTCTTCATCCATCATCCTCCGTACCAACTTTCCTTCATCCTCCCTCATCTCGTCTTATTCAATCCGGTGCAAACTTCTCCCACGTCTCATTCTAGGTACTGTCTTAGGGCCTGTAATCAGCCTGAGACTGAACCCCCACTCTGAGTCTCCCTCTGCCTGATCACCAGAGGACGTCCCTCCTCCACCTTCACCCTCACTTACATCCATTCACCAGTCCTCAACAACCAACACCTCCTGAATTACAACTAAACATTGAGACGACATGTTGTTGTGGTCCTTGCTAGTGAACCTGAAATTAGCAAGACATTAGGAAAGGACAAAAGTGAAAGTACAAGAAAATTACACAAAAATATGGGGAAAAGTTAAAAAAAAAAAAAAAAAAGATAAAAACAAACAAACAAGAAAATGACTTTAAAATAATGTTTAAATATAATAACAATTCTGTAATATGATTCTAAACATGTAAATAAGATAATTATAAATATACTTTTCTGGACATTTTTCCCATAGATAATTTAAAATAATTTTCTAAATCTACTTAACTTGCTCAGTGCTTTTTCCCCATGTTTCAAAATAATCAAACTCGTTTGCTCAGCATTCAAAGATTCAAATAAACTTGTGAAAGGCAAGTGAACGCAGCACAAGAAAAGTGATGTCGATCCAGGTTTCAAAGGGTTAATGTCACTGCCTCTGCTGCCTTCAGGTGCACCCAGAAGCTTTTCTCTGCCAGACTGCAGGATGAAGCTACCTGTGATCAGGATAACCTGAACTCTGCTCAGGCTCAAGTCACAAATATGATGATTGTGAACTCAACTTGACAAAATTTTAGAGACTTGCAACTCGACTTTGACTTTAATACCAGTGACTCGTGACTGCACTCAGACTTGAGCCTTTTCATCTGAAAATTCTGCAGCTCTTTAGCTCCTCTCCTGTGGCTCCCTGTGGCTTTGACAGAAAATTATCTGGAAATGAATAACAGTTATTTTTTTAACTTCCAGATTTTAATTTGTGGTTGTTGTGGGACTAAAGTGATTATTACATTCTACAGCTGTAAAAATGTGCAGCCTATACGTCAAATTAAAAAAAGTTTTAACGTTTTATCAACTAAAACGTGTGTCAAACGTCGATGACCTGCTGCCTTGTCCTTGTCCTAAATTTTGCTGAACTTCAGAAGTGGAGCAGCCTTGAGTCTCTCTAAGGCTGGCTGTGGATACCAGATCCAAAAAAGTAGAAGTCTTGGAGGGAGATAGAGTTAATTGAAACACCTGGATGGTGCAGCTTGGACACATCATCAGTGATGAATCCAGGGTCAAAGGGTGTTTCGGGTCTTAGATCATCAGACACCTTCACCTGGGCGACCCAAGCTGTGTCCAGGCTGCACACTACACCACTGATCTGCCCTCTTGATCCACAGCCACCATCAAGCTTTGTCTGCAGCCTCACTGATGTTTCTGGTATCTTTCCTCTCCTGCAACCCTCTGATGCCGAGGAGCCTGAGCGCCTGGTGCACAGACTGTCCTGGGGAACCCCTGCAGCCCACCTGGACTGGCTCACAGCTCACAGTGGGCCCTCCAACCACGCTCTCTACAGGCCTCTAACAGCGCAGGGTATTTGGCCTTCTGTCACTCATGGGCCTCCTCCATCCGGTCCTCCCAGGGGACTGTGAGTTCCTGAGTGATGTCCTTGAAATATGCTCCGGAAACTTTCAGCGTCGACTTTCAGCTGCCAGTCGTGAGCCGAGGCCAGCAGAGGATTTAATAGTGTGTGGACAGATTTGTTTGCTCTCACCACCAACGCTGCAAAGATAAAGTACGAAATAATTATAATTCTAAACAGCCCACTGCAGAGGAGCCAGCTCGTAGTAAATCATATTAATGAATGCTCATTTAGACCTGTTAGTAATGTTGATGGGCTCATTTAGGCTCAACAGGCTGTTACCTTTATTCAAATATGTTGTGCAGCTCCAGAAAGATTTTTTTCTCTTTTTGTGGCCAATAATTGACCAATTTATTTGGCTCTTTTAATATGAAAGGCTGCCGACCTCTGCCCCAAGTCCAAAGATTAAAAAGTATGTTACAAATCAAAACAAAATTAATCTTTAGATAATAAAAATGATAATGCATTTTATTTATAGGAACCTTACAAGACACAGTTATAAAAACAAGCATTAATGTACAGCTCATCTATCCGTACCAAAGAAACGACCCCAGTCACAACACAGAGCCACAGTACAGAGTACAGAGATTTTTATTTTATATTAAAGTTGCGCTCGTGTTTCCTGTGACGTATATTGCACTTTGTTAAACCAACTGCAGCCCGTCCCACCACAGTGAGGTCCAGAGTAGAGGGAGTGAGGAATGGCTGACTCAGCCGTGGTGTTCTGGTTATTGTCTGCAGAACAATGGCTCCTCTCTTCAGCTGGTTAAGTGGGAGGCGTTCATCACTGCAGACTCATGGGAATTAGTTTCACCTCAGTTTGGCCAGAGCTCAAAAACATTAATATCATCTTCATACAGCAGGTTACAGGGGTGGAGCGATGGCTTTATGCATAATAATGCTGCAGCTGACCTGACAAAGAATACATATACATATACATATACATATATATAAAGTATGAAAAATAAAAAATAATAAAACGTGTGACAGATTAATAACACAAAGACGTGTAATTATTATAGGATGACTTGAGGTAGGTTTCCTTCTGAACATGTCTGTAGCCTGTCCCCTTCCTGTTGTGGGTGCTCGTGACGTCACTAATGCTCGGTCCTGGTTTGGGTGTCTAGATGGAGGAAAAATTGTCAAGTTAGATGATGTTCAACAGGAAGTGGTCTGAAACAACATGGTGCTTTAAAATTAAAATCACAGTCTGGCCAAAATATCAAAATAAAAATTATACAAAAATAACTACCCTTGAGGTTTTCAATGATCCTCAATATCAACAACTGCTCTCTCCTCTTTCCTTTATTTATATATTTAAATAATATCGGACTTCAGTAACTTTTTTTTTTTTTTTTACCTCAGTTAAATGTGTTCTTTTTTTTTTACATCAAATATTTTGTGTAACACAATTAAAAATAATCAAATAATTTTGGACTTCATTGATTTGTCTTTACCTCATTTAAATGTGTTCAATTCTATTTTTTTTTTTACATCAAACATTTTATTTAATCCAATTAAATATATTAAAATAATTTTGGACTTTAAGGATTTTTTTTGCCTCAATTAAATTTGTTCAATTATTGTTTTGTTTTGTTTTTTACCTCAAACATTTTGTTTGTTTAACCCAATTAAATATATTCAAATAATTTCAGACTTCAAGAATTTTTTTTTATCCCAAATAAATGTGTTAAATTATACATTTTTTATGTTAAATATTTTGTTCAACCCAATTTAATACATTTAAATAATTTCAAGTTGTTGTTTTTTTACCACAGTTAAATGTGTCTATTTTTTTTTACCTCAAACATTTTGTTCAGACAAATTAAATATCAAAATATAAAATTATTTCAGCTGTTAGAGTTATTTTTATCTTAATTAAATTCATATTTTTACCTCAAGCATTTTTGTTTAACCAAATTAAATACAGTCAAATAATTTTGAACTTCAACAATTTTTTTTTACCTCAATTAAATGTGTTCAATTTTTTTTATCTCTAACATTATGTTTAGCCCAATTACATATATATATTTTTTAATCAATTTTTTATTTGTATTGTTGTTCTAAGAAATGTGCTGTCCCAGTCACGTCATAATTTCACCTTTTACTTGTGTGTTAAAAATCTGTTCTCTGCTGATGATTTTATTTTGAAGGCGGTGGCCGGAAGTGTTGTTGCTGTGGTGCTGTGTGTCTCGACAGTGTTGAGGGAGGCTCCGGAGAGAGACAGAGACAGAGAGAGAGACAGAGGGAGATGGCTGAAGGGAAGGAGGGGTGGACCGGGTCAAGAGCGACAGAGGAGACCCCCCTAAGGTGACCTTGATGATCCGGATCAGTCCGAGCTGTGCACAGATCCAGGACCAGAGACACATGACAGAGACCCGCCCGGCCTGCACACACACACACACACACACACACACACACACACACACACACTGTCTGACACACACCGTCTCTCCTCCGAAGGACAGTCACCAGCATCAGCCCGTGTCCTCCTGAAGGCTCCTCTGGCTCTCACACAGGAAGCTTCGGACCCGTCAGCTGCTCAGGGTGAGTCCAGTCCGGCTCTGCTCACACAGGGATGCTTGTAATGGCGGTGTCATGCATCATAAGGTCAGCTGATCATGTTCTCCTTGTGTTGCTGCTCTAAGGACATGATTTTCACAAAACCCAGATCCGCATCCGTGACGTGAGCAGCTGATGTAGATGAAGCCCCGCCCACAGACAGCGTTCAAATATCACAGTTTATGACACATGCATGACTGAACCCTGACCTGTTCACTGGCACTGAGCCAGCAGCAGCTTTACTGCAGGACAGCAGGTTGGGACTGGAGGACAAGCCCTCCCTCAGAGACATGGCGCTCTTACTGCTTTGATTCAAATCTGTTTTAGAGACAGATATTTAGATTCCAGCTGTAGCTCAGTAACTATTCTCTAAGTCATCGAAACACATGAGATACTTTCTCTCTCTTGAAATCCTTTGGTCTAATCCATGTCTGTTTATGATTTACAGTACAGGGGCGTGAATACAGACAGTGCAGGCAGTGCAGTCACACTGGGGCCCATGAGGTGTGGGGCCCGTGGAGAGAGTGGGGCCCTCCAGCAGTGTGTCGGGTGGAGAGTGGGCCCTTATGAGGGATTGCCGCCTTGTTAAAAGAAAAACTCTTATTGAATTAAATGTAATGCATTAAATATTGTGAAACAGTCACTATAACACACTCATGTGCTTATTCTATAACTATAAATCAATTCTTCTATAAATCAACTATTAAAATTGTTAAATGAATAATTTCTTATTTTCGTATTTGTTGTTACATACAGATGTGCAGTGATGATCGCTGGGTAATATGTGCGTTGACGTTATCCAGTGTCGAGTCTCTGATCATGTGACGAGACGATATGTGCACGATGGCGTGTACTAGGGCCCATTGTAACTACCTTAAGCTACTGATAATATGTGGACACATGAATAGATGAGTAATAAATAGAAATCTGAAATAAAAGTTCAGACGAATAAAGACATCTTAAAATTATTCAAAAGAACAAGTTAATAGACTGATTATCAATAAAAGAGAAAAAATATTTACAGAGAATTTAAAAGACAAATTGCAGAGGGAATAAAAGATTTTAAATACCGGTTAGTTTAAAAGTAAAAATAATAAAATGTAAAAACAGAGAAAATTCACCTTCAAGAAAATGTTCAGAAGAAGCAAAAATACTTTTCGATTTCTGGAGGATTTGTTGATTACAAAAAACAAACAGTCAAGTCCCGTTGTGTCCTCCTGTGACCTTAGAGCAGATTTTAACAGTGCTATTTATTTTGTCTGTCTGTGTGAGGCTGTGAGAGCAGCGGATAAATGAAAAACACAGGAGGTTCTTAATAAAAGACATGATGATAGAAACAGCAGAGGATGATGGAACTGGTGCAAAAGGAATCTAGTTTATGGAGAAGCTGAATTCTCTGTTGCCTTCGCTTCACAATATCTGCAGTGTTTATATCAAAAAAGATACCTAAGTGTTTGTATGAGGTAACACATGCCACAGTTTCACTGTGAATAACGCTTTCTTATGTCTAAAATCAATAATCAAATCCTTAGTTTTAGATAAGTCCATGAAATTATTATTATAACATCAAGAAATAAAATCCAGAAGAGCATTCCTGTGGTCTGATCCTGATCCACAGAGAAGTCACAGCACTGCGGTATCGTCTGAGAATCTGACCAAGCAGCTGCCCTGCTGTTGGCTCCTGTTTTCACCAGTGTATGTAATGAAAGGTAGAGGTGGAAGAAAACACAGAGATGCAAATATTCTTAAATATTTGCTCCTTTTATTGAAGACCTGAGGAGGAGGAGGAGTTTTTACAAGATGACAGAGATGGTAGGGTTTGTTGGGGACGGTGATTTGGGACTTTTAATCCCAAACCTGTGTGTGCATGTTGGCAGGTTGGAGCAGAAATCATCTTTGATCCACAGATTAATTCAGGAACAGCTCTGTTGAAGAGGACAAAATAAACGTCCTGTTTAACACCAGTGTAACAGAGAGTGGATACAGCAGACACACTGCAGCAGCAGGTCAGACGTCCCAAGGTTGTGATGCTGCTGCACAGAGAGCAGAGCGTCTGATGGTGTGTGATGTGTGCTTGTCAGTTATGGAGACAGTGTGTCACACGCTCATCCATCACCAGGTGTCTTTTGTTTAATGCTCGTTCAGAGAGAACAAGCTATTCATCCTCTGGCTGCAGAGGACACACAAACACTCGTGCATCATCACACTCACACCTCCTCTCCGTCTCTATTTATATTCTGCTCCACGTCAGCAGCTGTTTGATCTGACAGGCAGGTGAGCTTCATGATCCAGATCTGTGGTGCGTTCACTGACTGTAGTTGGCTGTGCATCTGCAGTGACACACTGAGTCCTGCAGAATGCAGTGCTGCAAGGTCACTACATGTGAGCACTGCTGGATCCACCTCAGAGAGGACACTCAGGATCTGGTCTTAGTAGGCCCCCTCTGTGCTGTGAGGACTGGGAGGTCAGGGGGCTGCAGTGTTGGCTGCTGGTTTGAGACTTTGTCCTTTGATTCCAGCCCCCATGTTGGTGTGTATTCTCACTGCTGAAGTGTCCCCGACACACAGAAGCCCTCACAGCCTGAGATCAACTGATCTGAACTCTCATCAGGAGAGAACAGGAAAAAATCATTTCCCGCACATGGATCAATAAGTGGTCCATTTTCATTATGTCATGCTCCTATCAAGAGTTGCTCTTAACCCCCGTGTGCCGTCTCTCATTCCTCGACAGATGAAGAGAGTGTCTGCAGTGGATAGGCTCTGATTTCTGCAGCCTGCTGGCAGGAGGCTCAGTGCGGAATCAGCACTTGAAGTTAAAGACTCTGTAGGGAGAGAGAGAGGTGTATTGATCAGTGTGGACCTACAGCAGCACGAGCACAGAGGTGTGCAAAGGTTTGGGCACCTCTGGTCAGAATTTCATTTAGTAGATGAGCATGTAGAAGATGACCTGATCTCCAAAAGACATGAAGTTTAAGTTTAAGTTTAAGCAAGATTAGTTTTTTTATTTTAATGTTTCAGTTTCAAAATAACAAAAAAGGAAAAGGGCCTGAGGCAGAGGTTTGGGCACCCTGCATGGTCAGGACTTACACTTCCTGTTTGGAGGATTCTTCTTGGGCCGTCTTCATGCTCTGCTCTTTGAGCTCTNTGAATCCATTCTTCCCTCTTCCTGTGAAATGTTCCGCGTGCCACTGGCTGCAACACAAGCCCAAAGCATCATCCATCCACCCCCGTGTTTCACAGTTTGTTCTCCAGACATACCTCAAAGTTCTGTTTTACCTTCATCAGTCCACAGGACTTGTTTCCATGTTCCTTTGCAAACTTGTGAGGCTGAATTTAGTGGTGAGGACACAGGAAAGGTTTCCTTCTGATGACTCTTTTTCACTCTAAACTTGTCCAAAACAAAAATAGAAGACTGATGTTGCTTAAAATGTTGAAAAGCATGTTTCAACTTTAACTTCATGTGTTTTGGAGATCAGTTCATCTTCTAACTACTCACAGTAAATGAGATTATGACCAGGAGTGCCCAAACCTTTGCATGCCACTGTATATGTTCAGCTCTGTAAAGGTCTCTGCTTCCTTCCTTCCTCCCTTCCTCCTCCTCTCTCCCCTCCAGGTTGCCGTATCTGCTGCGTCCTGTCCGTCAGGTGGACCTGCTGACCCAGTGGAGCTCCAGCTCCAGAGGCCCATGGCCCCTGTTTCTCTCCACCAGTGAGAGGTGAGCCAAGCTGGCCTCCCCGGCCCCCTCCCTGCCCCCGGCCCCAGACCTGGATCCGGACCCGGACCCTGAGCCTGACCAGCGGCACACCAATGAGGAGCAGTATGTGAGCGAGGGCGAGTGCAGCCAGCTCGACACACACCTGGCGCCGCCTGACTGCAGGGACGCCGAGACCATCACAGGTACGTGTGTGTGTGCGTGGGGGGGTTGACTCTGATTTCAGTTTGTGTTACGGAGCATCCAGTGGTTGTAAAGCATTAACACAAGTGTAACAGAAATGTGTATTGCATCAACATCTCCAAATGTAGCTACACAGTGTGCACGACATCTCAGCAACATGTCATTTGGTTTCCCACCAGTAACTGGAAATGTAGAAAGTATTTAGTTTGAATTAATTTCTTTGTTGTTCTCTCTAATTTCCTGTGTTATAAAGTAATGTTGCTTTAATCACATCATTTTATAAACTCTAATCTGCTTCAGTTGTACTCAAGGTATCAAAAGAAAAAATGCCCCCTGTGAGTGATATCATATATGGTTGGATGTTTAATAGGGGAGAGCGGGGTTAGTTGACACATTCATTAGATCTTGGTCCCCTAGAGGGCGCTGTTAAAAAATACTGGTATTGAAATTTTCAGAACTGTTGTCAAAGGTCACCACTGCCCAAAAACCCACAAACACCCGCTAAAATCCGGCTTCATATGTAATGGAAAAGGCTACGTGTGGCATTCACATCCAGGTCAAATGACTAGAGTTGTACCAATACCAGTATTGGAAATGCCTCCGATACTGCCTAAAATGCAGCATCGGGTATCGGCGAGTACAGCCTATGACCAATCCGATACCATGTAATGCCTCACGTCATTACGCATACGCACGCTACAGGCAAACGAAACAGAAACGGAGCGGAGTTTAAAAAGCATTCTACTGTAGCCTTTAAAATGTCTTTTTACCAAATTGTGTGGCTGCACTTTAACCTGTGTCTTGATCTGTGTCAACACTGGATAATAATAATAATAATAAAAAGTTTTATGGCATTCATTCTACTATGTATTTATTTCTTAATATTTTACACAGAGTTTTAGGAGTTGAGACATATAACAATTCATATCCCATCCATTTTTATTTTACGCGCTGGTATCAGATCAGTACTCGGTATCAGCAGATACCTAAGGTTCAGGGATCGGAATTGGTATCGGGAAGGAAAAAGTGGTATCTGTACATCTCTACAACTGATTCTACAGTAGTTGCAAATATTTATCGGCCCCATCTCCGATCGAACCCACTAATTTTAGCCTCTTCTACCGCCAAGATACAAAGACGCGCCACCACAAAATACCATCTGTCTCCACCCAAGCAGCGCTCAAACATCAGTAGTCACCACTGAGTAACTTTTCCCTGGCCTCCATGCTGCTGTCCACTGTTTACTAACCTGTTTCATGACCTGCCTGTGACGTTGAACATGACACAACAGAAAGGCACACTCGTCTGCTGCACAGCTTTGTTCACAGCTCGTCTCCTGACAGTGGGAAAGGAGTCTGCGGCTCATTGTCAGCAGGTCTGCTGGACTCTGATCCTGGCTCACTCTGAATTTATGCATGACACAAAATAAAAATTCATTCATTCATATTGAAGAGAACATTCATAAAGCCAATACAATGCATTTTTATCAGGAGTGGGCTGTGACTGAGCCTGCTGACAGTATATCAGGCACCATGTGACCCCAACAGCATTGACATCCCTCAGTGCCCCAGCAGGCAGCAGCACACTGACACTCCTCCCTGTCCTCTCTGATGCTCAGATGTGTGCAACAGCACCGACCTGCCCGAGTTTGAGATCATCAGCCTTCTAGAGGAGCAGCTGCCGGTGTACCGGCTGCGGGCTGACACCGTCTACGGCTACGACCACGATGACTGGCTGCACACTCCCCTCGTCGCACCGGACGCCAGGCTTGACCTGACCACCGAGCAGATCGAAGAGACTCTCAAATACTTCTGTAAGTCTGACCAGAGTGCAGCACTGACAGTATATTATACATTATATATATCTGTTTCCTGTGCAGCTGATGCTCCTGGTGAAGCGTGCAGGAACCTCTCAGTCATATCGTTTATAATTCAGGCAGTAATGGAGGAGATGAGGAGGAAACTGGAGATTAAACTGGTGGGATTTTATCTGTGGGACTGGTGTGAGAATACATGTGAAGGATTGACCCACCTGAGTACACGCTAATTTAATCCTTCAAACAGTTCTTGGAAAGATAATCTGCTATAGCTGAAACACATTTTCAGTCTCTGTTTCCTTCCTCTGAGTCTCAGACTACATGTTACACTCAGTTTAACCTGAGCTGTATTAAATAATCTCACAGGGTCGTTATTGTCAGACCTCCCTTTTGTTTTTTCGTATTTAATTCTTTTAAAGCAGACAATGATTCTGCTCGCTGCCTCAGGACGATCAATAAGTCTGATGATAAAGGTCATTTCTCCTCTCCTCCTGCCAAAGCACCACTCTGCCTGATGCTCTGGCTCAGTCAAACACAGAGAGGAGCTCTGTCTGCAGGCGGCTCTCATACCTACAGCTTTGAGAGGCTGTTTGTTTATTATTGTTTATCTGTTTTGAATGCATTAATGATCGCTGTGGAAATCAAATTGGTCCTGCACAGATTAAAGGGGAACACCAGCTGCATTAAGAGTTCCAATAAGTTATTTCCATGACCTCAGAGAGTTCAGTCAGTATTAGTGAACATGAGCTGCTCTCTGTCAAAGCCAGAAACCAGAGGAGGAAGTTTCAAACTGGTGATGTCATTGGGTATACAGGGTATAATGGGAACATTCTCCTGGCTGCTGGCTCTGACTATAAGTATACAGATATTTTGGTAGACGGATATTTTCCTCCACGTTTGGGCCTTTTGTTTCAGGTACCTAAAATGGATATTTTTTAAGGTTTGGATTTATCAGAACTCTGGTTTTCCTTTATCTGTGTGGACGTGTAAAACAGAGAGTTTGGAGAAAGTAATCTTGCGTGCCTATTGATGCTTTGTGCAATGAGCAAACGCTGGAAACAAAATAATGGTGGATTACTGTTTGCTAATGTTTTGTTAGCACTGCTTGGTCTAATGATGACTTTTTGCTGCACCCAGTTTTTTTGCATGTTTTTGTTCAGCGTCTGGAGTTTTAAATCCACTAGAAGCGACAGTTTTGGATCAGGACCGGTGGAAACAGCAGATGGTGGGACACTTTTTTGTAAGGGGACTGTTGTTGATGAGGAGTGGAAGGAAAAGTTCCTCATGTCCAGAGCATCACTCGTATGTTTAAGTGAGCTTCTTCAGCTTCCTTAAATTGAACAGTAATCAGCTGTGTGGGGTCTCCAGTAGGTAACGTTACCCTGAACACTTCACAGATACACCAGGACCACAGGCGGGCTCGGCTGCTGCTCAGCTGCATCTAGAGAAAAGGAGTCTCGCTGTGTTTTCAGCAACAGATAGGCAGTGACATGATGTTTGATTATCATACTGACATCGCACCACCTTTCACCACAGTTTCAGTGTTTATATCTGAGTTCTATATTTCTAATCAAATGAGATTCCTCAGTGTTACCTGCAGTCTACAGTTTGTCTTTTCCCTGGTTTAAAATATCTCCCTCCACAAGATGGTGCCCTGCTTCACTCTGCACACAGGTTTGGAGTTACAGTCTGTGTTCTCTGAGTATTTTCCCTTTCTGTGTGTTTACTCTACACTGATGATTTTACTTCATCTGCAGTGATGTCTCCGTGACATCAGGTAGGGTCAGAGTTTAGGAGGTTTCTGTGGTGCTCATGTTTGATTTCAATCAGGAGAGACAGGTGACTGAAGTAAAGATAATAGTCTAAGTACAGATGTACAGATTAACACATCATATGTAATGATAAAGATCTGACAGAGCATCTTTGGTGCTGGCAGACTGCAGGGAGATTCTGTAATGGAGGGGCAGCTGCCCTGATCAATCCCCCCATGGAGTCCAGACAGGGTGGTGCTGGTGGCTGCAAAGACTGATGATGATGATGATGATGATGATGATGATGATGATGCTGATGAATCTGCAAAAACTGGTCAGTGATGGGGAGGAAGAGGAGGAGCTGTGCACAACTGCAGCATGAGTGTACTAAAGGCAGAAAAAGAATCATATTTAGAAAAGACAGCAGTAAGATGATAGGCTGACAGAGAAGGTGTGTCGAAATGTGATCAGCTGATAGAACAGCTGATGTCTCAATGGAGAGCCCCTGACAGTGACGCCATGAAATTGGGTGAAGGATACATACATGCTGCATCTCATTTGAAGGTATTTTAGTTAGTGATAGTTTGAGCAGGCTGTTTCTTTAGTTTGGATGCAACAACATGGACTGAACTCCTGAGCATATTATATTTGTATTTTTATATGTCCACTTTATTCATAATGTCTAACATGTTATTATGAGCTCTTTGCAGGTCTCTCAGTGGAGTCGGTAAATTAAACTTTGTCTGCTGAACCTTTTTATAGATTTTTTTTGTGTCAGCTCCAGGATGTGGTGATTCTGTACATTTAGAAACATTTCCTGTTTTAATATAAAACTATCTTCATTGTAAAGCAGAGTGATTAATAACTTCACAGTTTAACTTAAAACATTACGCTGTTTGGTTGCGAGAAGGTCAGATTATTGGTTCCCACAGTGTGTGTCTGCAGCATGATCAATGTTGAAGAGTTAGCGTGTGTGTCTCTGCACGTGTCGGGGCTTTGTTTGCAGATGAGGGTCGCCGTGGTAACAGTCGCTGGAGGCAGAGAGATGTTGAGCGTCCTCACACAGAGTGGAAGAGAGAGGAGACGAGGGGGTGACAGGAAGGTGAACAGCAGAGAGGTGTGGGAGTTCTGCAGCCCACCATCTCTGATTGGCTCTTCCTCTCCATCCTGCATCCTCTCCATCACAATACGACTTTCACTTCCATTATACCTCCAGCTCAGTGGCTGCAGAGCGCGCTCTCTCTCATCTCTCCGCCTCCCTCGCTCTCGCAGGGGCGTCCATGTGGGCGGAGGGTAAATCAGTCTCTGGGCCTGGGAGCTGAGCAGCAGGAGTGGGAGAGGGGAAGTGAATGGATCAGTGTTTGGAGCTGTTGTTGTTCCTGTATCGTGGAGGTTAGGGAGGAGATGGAGATGGACAGCAGGAGCAGGATGGAGGGATTAGCGAGGGATGAATGTGAGCTGGATGACTGGTTCTATAAGGAGGACAAGAAAGGTGAAGTGCAGACATGTTCAGTGTGATTCTTATCATTTTTTATTATTTCCAGTACAAAGATCTGATGTTTGTGCACGGCTCAATATTTACCTGTTACACTTTGAACACACTACAACAGACGTCCTGTTATTTCACATATACAGCAACAACAAACAGCATTTTGTACCAGTTTTCTGTGTCTAACCTCCACTGGAGCTCGTCTCTGCCTTTGTTCTTCTCATTAAGGGGAGTTTTCCTGCGGCCTGCTGACTTTGAATTCACTCTGTTTTGACATATCAGCTCTCGAGCACACACACATGCACACATGAACTCCCACAGTCCACTCATGTGCCGTGTGATCAGAGTGGATCAGAGTGTTGTTGGACAGGAGGAACTCAGGTGCTTTGATACAACAACTATTACATTATTTTGCGCTGGTTTTGTTACTAACAACGTGACAGAGGTTTGACAGAACGTATTGAATAACTTTGTGACAGCGTGTTATTGATCAGAGCTCTGAGGTCGATGGGCTCGTTCAGCTCGGGGCAACAGAGCCAACAAACATGGAAACAGCTCGTCTGCTCTGTCACACACTAACATGTCAATGTGATGGACGTGTGACATCCTAAACATGACCCGTCCACGACCTCTGAGAGGACTTTCAAACCCTCTGTGTTGTATAATGTGGCTGTGTGTGTGTGCATGCCCTTCTACATGTTCATGCTTCACACAAGTGAAGAAAAGATATTTGTTACACCTCCGTGCCGGTGACAGCCTCAGCTGCAGGCGTAATGTTTTCGGGTTGTCTGTACATACATACGTATATCTCATCCATCCTTGTGAAGACGATATCTCAAGAACAGTGCAAGGGAACTTCTTAAAATTTGGCACAAACATCCACTTGGACTCAACAATGAACTAACTGATTTTGTTGGTCATGGATGAGAGGTCACTGTGACCTTGTATAGCGTGTGTGGACAGATCATACACAAATGACAACTCGAAGACATTGTGTTCCAGCATTTATTCACTCCTGCGGACGGCAGTAGGACACATTAATCACCTATTTCTGCACCACCAGAAACTGGATGTTAAAACTGCAGCGCTGTGCTGATCACGTGACTCAAGGCGCCTCGCTGTGCCACAAATGGCCACAAACGTTAATGGAACAAAAGTGGTCACAACAAAACACAACAGCTGCTGAAATGACAATAAAAGCAGTGCGAACAATATGCACCAAAGATTAAAACATAAACTGCTCAATTTACAGAGCAGAGCAAAACAGCACTAGGCAGACAGAAGGAGCTATGGAAACCCAGGAGGTACAGAAGAGGTGATTTGCAGCAAGTTCATCTCCACAGGAAACAGTAAAAATAACACTAAATAAAAACAACTCAGAGATAAAATTCACAAAAACTCAAAACACAAAATATAGTTTAACAACAAGAAATAATTAAGAGCACTTTTAAATCGAGTGTGATATCTAAAGAATTCAGTGAGGCAGTTTCTTCAGATTAGACACAAACGTCCACTCGGACTGAAGAATAAACTGATTACAATTTTGTGGTCAAAGGTCAAAGGTCAAGGTCAGTTTGACCTCACAAAACATGTTTTTGGCGGGCGCCCATTAGCTCACCTGGCAGTGCAGGCGCCCCATGTACAAAGGCTTTGTCCTTGTTGCAGCAGCTTTGTTCCTGTTTGTTGCTGCATGTCGTCCCCTCTCTCTGTCCCCCTTCACACCAGCAACTGTCCTGTTGATTAAAGGCAAAAAAACCCTAAAAATATTGTTAAAAATAAAAAGTTTTTGGCCATAACTCCAGAATTCATACACTAATTATGACAAAACTTCACACAAATGTCTAACAGGACAAAATAATGAAGTGAGGACATTTTATATCCAAAAGGTCAAAGGTCAGCTTCACCGTGACATCGTCATGTTTTAACATCATATCTCAGGAACAGGAGGGGAGACATTTGGTCAGACACTGAATTGGTGACTGATTCTAGTTTTTGTTAAGCTGATTGTATCTCTGCGCCTCCTCGCCTCCTTCCTCTCACTCTGTTTGTGTCCTTTATACTCCCACAGTGCTATGTGCAGACAGAGTGGGCCAGATGACGAAGACCTACAATGACATCGATGCTGTCACACGTCTGCTGGAGGAGGTGAGGCGCTCTCTTTGTGTCTGTTTCACCAGTAATTCAAAGCTGCAGTAAGAAAGATTTTTAACCAGTCTAAATCACACAGTGAGGCTGCAGGAGAGGAGCTGCACTGTAGGTCTGCACAAATTAAATATGTCTGTGATGTGATTAGGTGTGGAAAATATCCAACAGCGACTGAACCTCCGCCCCCACAGGACACCAACAATAATAAATGTTTTGGGATTTTTGGGTATCGATGCTATACTTAACCATCTCTGTCCTCCGACCAACAGAAAGAGAGAGATCTGGAGTTGGCTGCGAGGATCGGCCAGTCGCTCCTGAAGAAGAACCGAACTCTGACGGAGCAGAATGACTACCTGGAGGAGAGAGTGGGACAGATCACAGAGGAGGTCTGCTCACACACATATTCACACTGTCCCAAATCAGACTCCACCTCACATTACATTTATATAGCTGACACTGTTATTCAAGGTGAAGTCCTACAGAGCGCTGCAGGGATGATAAAAGTGTCACATTTAGAGACAAATTTTGTACGAGCCAAGGTGCAGTCTCAACAGATTCATTTCTCAGTCTGAGACAGAAGATGTGTGGAGCTACTGTTACTGTTCCTCCATTATTGTAGAAGCAGGACAGCAGACTGTAGCGGCTTCTTCTGGAGCTTTCAAACGAATCACAGTCTTCATCAGTATCAGCGATGTCAACAGCTCCATCCTTGCTCCTGAAACTCCTCAGGGTTGGAGTTGTTTCTGTTAACGTTCTAAGATAAACCAGATTTTACAGTGGAGTCAGATTAGAGCCATCCACACCACATGTACACAGTCAAACAGAGACGTACACGAGTGTCAAACACTGTCTGTCGTCCTCCAGGTGGCGCAGCTGCACCATGAGCTGAACCTGAAGGACGAGCTGCTGCAGTTTTACACCAACGCAGCCGAGGAGAGCGAAGACGAGTCCAGCAGCTCCCCAACGTTAGCATCCTTTCTTTCTTACTTCAAACCACCTGTAGATACTCATTTAATAGCTTACACATTTTGGAGAAGTAAAGGCATACATTAATCTTCTGTATTTATCTGTCTGAAGGGAAAAGAAGAGCAAAGTGGGAGCTGCTTCAGGAGGCTTTGTGAGTGACACGCTGCAGAGGAAACTCAAAGAGCTGGAAGAGGAGAACCTGTCTCTGCGCTCAGAGGTATCTGTCTCCACACACACACACACACACACACACTGACACGGTGTAAGAAACAAAGAGTCTGGGATTATAGGGTGTATATTTATATATACATAATGTGTATGTGTACACAGGCACACCATCTGAAGTCAGAGACTGAAACTTACGAGGAAAAGGAGCAGCAGCTCGTCAATGACTGTGTCAATGAGCTCAGTAAGTTTCGTCTCACACTCCACGTATGCATCTGTGTTTACTTCACCTGTGTGTGTGTGTGTGTGTGTGTGTGTGTGTGTGTGTGTCTAAACTTAAAGGGCCAGTGTGCAGGATTTAGAGGCATCTCTTGGCAGAAATGAAATATTCATAACTACATTTTCTTTCTCTCTGTAGCTGTCGACGTAATGCAGCTTTACCGTGTTGATTTGTGACGTTTTCTGTACCATCACGTGTGTTTCTTCATCACCGCGCCACGTCACGTCTCTCCCTTCATGCCAGCCACCTGATATTATGTTTGAATAGAGTTTGAATCTGATATGTTAGAAAAACATCGGGAAGGTGGGACAAGGGAAAAAAAATGTATTAGGGGTCCATAAATGTCATGAAAACGTTTTGAAATTTTGTCCATGAAAATGATGATGATTCTCCCGTTTGCTCTTCTTCTCCTCTCACGTCTCTCGTCTCTCGTCTCTCGTCTCTCCCTCTCTCAGGCTAAATTAAACTTTTCCTTTCCGTCTCATCAGGGTTGTCCAGTCTCCAAATCTCCACCATAGCGGAGGAACTGGCTCGTAAGACCGAGGATGCAGCACGCCAGCAGGAAGAGATCACACACCTCCTCTCTCAGATCGTAGACCTGCAGAAGAAAGCCAAATCGGTGAATGGACTCATGAAGCCACGTGAACTCAGAGGTGACTGTTAATATGCTCTGTTTTCATTTTGCTAATTCAAACCTGCGTGTGTGTGTTTTAAAGTTTGCGGTGGAGAATGAGGAGCTGTCTCAACACCTGGTGGCAGCTAAAGATGCTCAGAGGCAGCTCACAGCAGAGGTAACGTCCACACCACACCTTCTTACCTGCAAACTTAATACCAGTCAGTCTGAGCTCAGTTACAAAAGATGATTTTAACGTCACAACGAACAGCTCCAGGAGTTGGAGGAGAAGTATCTGGAGTGCATAGAGATGCTGCACGAAGCCCAGGAGGAGCTGAAGAACCTGAGGAACAGAAACTACCCTGCAGGAACCCCTCGACGCTTCCATCCTCTGGGGCTGTACCCTATGGTGAGAGAGTGTGTGTGTGTGCGTCTGTAGGTGTGTACGTGATCATCTTGCATTCCTTCACGAGGGGTGTTTGTGCTGCAGGATTCTCTGGCGGCTGAGATCGAGGGAACAATGAGGAAGGAGTTGAGTCTGGATGACCCAGAGTGTGAGGAGCAGAAGTACGTACGCACTGAGAGTCAAACACGCTCACACTCTAAACTAAGAAGGCACATTACAGAATCAAAAGTGCAAACACTGCAGAGTGATTCCTTTGTGTCTGGTTGCAGGATCCATCGGAAGCGCGTGTTTGAAACGGTCAAAAACGTCAACCAGACGGTCCGTCAACGCTCTCTGACTCCAACCAGCGCCAACATCCCGGGCTCAAACCAGTCTCTGTCAGCTCGTACGTCACCCCAGTCCAGCGGCCTCTCCACGCCTCACTCCAGCGTGTATGGAGGTGACATCAGTGGAGACGGTGTTGCCCTTGACAACCGGACGCAGAGCATCCTGATGGAGACGGCAGCCAATCAGGACAGGTGAGGAAGAATCATTAACTCAGCTGCTCTTCAGTTACACAGTTACTCAGGACAGTTTTAGACATCAGCATGATACACAGAAGAAGTACCTCCTCGATTTGTACAGTTTACAGAACATGTACTTTAACAAACTGGTCTCTGTCTCCTCTCTCAGCGCTGAGGGCCGAGAGAAGAAGACCAGTGGAGCTGAGGACCTGCGGCTCGCCCTGCGCCGCCTTTCTCTGCGTCGACAAAACAACCTGAGCGAGAGGCGCTTCTTCGAAGAGGAGAGGGAGCGGAGACGAGGAGGACACGGAGGTCTACATGACGCCCTGAGCCAGGACAGTGCGCTGACCCCCTCAGAGAGCATCATGTCCCTCGGGAACCTCCACCTCTGGGCCTCCCGAGGACCCTACCTCCCCGACAAACTGCAGATCGTCAAACCGCTTGAAGGTGAGGGCGAAATGGAGAGCGAGATGAGCTGCAAGGCGGGGAGGAAGCGGGAAGGGGACCGCCACAGAGGGGTCGGGACAAAGAAAGGGAGCAAGCGGGGCTGGGGGGCGGAGGGGGAGAGGTGGCTGGAGAGCTGGCACGGGCGGACGCTGGAGGGGGAGAGAGAGAGAGGCTGGGGATGGGTGAGGAAGACGGGAGCTGGGATAGAGAGGGAGAGGGGGAGGAGGTGGGCCAGAGACCGAGCTGGAAGCAGGAAGATGAAGGGAGCGAGAGAGAGGAAAGAAAGACCTCTGTCACTGATGCTGTTTAATTCTTTCTGGTCTCTGATGCATCATCACAAGTCAGGCAGCTTCACATCTCCACACAGCTACTACAAAGACACACAGCCCAGAGGATGGCTGTAGACACACCAGACACTGTCTGTAGTGGAACCAGCAGTAAGCCTTCAGACATGGTACCTAGACCCTCGGTCTGTTCAGACAGTCCTCTTAAATGTGGGCGGGGTTGTTGTCACTCACTGCTCCGTCCAGCACTCGCTGTATTTCCTCATCAGCGGTGACACAGATGGAAGTCTGCACCTGGTTTATCGTCCACAGAACGAGGCTGCACGCCCACATTTTCAGAACAAAATAGAACAGGCTGCAGTGAGAGTCTCTCTCCATGGGATATTTAAAAATAGCAGCTTTGTGCATTTAGTCCTTCTCAGGCAAGCTCAGGGGTTTAGTGTTGCTGTAGCCCACAGGAAGTGAGGATTAGAATATATGACCTTCACATAATCCGCTCCAAATTAATCTATATTTTTAAAGTCATTACTAAAAGTGTGTGTCATATAAAAACTAAAGTGATGGTCAAAGTTGTCACAGTGAAATTTAAGGTGTGCTGATGGATTCACGTCATCAACTCATGCATTGAGTAACATTACAAGTTAACGTTCCACCTTAAAAGTTGCCGGCAGTCGGCCCAGTGAATGAAGTTATTTTTTTCTCTTTCATTTTATAGTTGTAGTTTACTGATGTATGAACAGAGGTTACATAAAACCAGAGTGACCGTCCTCTACTGACCAATCAGACTGCAGTGTTCACAGCTCCACCTTTTAGTACCAGATCTGTGTGCTAGGTACCCCAACAGAGGGGGGACCAAACATGGGGACGCTAAGGAACGCTGCTGTTGGGACCATCCACAATTTTCACTGTGGGAACGGAAAGAAAGCGTAGTAGACTGAACCGAGGCTCTACACACGTGTGATTTAACAGAGGTGAGGGAGGGGGTGGTGTTTGATTTATGCTTCTGAATCATGTGCCAATGATGTCACAGCTGATGATGTGACATCACTGATCGGCCAGAAGTGTAACACACAAGTGTTTTCTTGTGATTCAGTGTCTATTTGACCTTAAAGGTGGTCGCTGGGCTGTGCTGCCCTCTGCTGGTGATAACTCAAACTTCATTTAAAAGCACAGTCTGTAGAACACATCTCCATGCTCTGTAGAAACCCTGCCTCTGCTTCTGTTTACATCTACTTTTATTTCTGTTCACACCTTCTCATATATGTAGTATTTTTCTGTCTTTATTTGTGTCTTCATTATTTCTGACTTCCTGTTTTTATGATTTGTGTTTGCTCACTCTGGTTCAAATTAATGTGGCTGACTAATAAAAACCTTGTCTCATACTTGCTGCTCTTCCATTTCATTTTCATCTTCTCTGTCATTTTAGTGTCTGTGTTTATCTTGGTTTGTTGCTCTGATCTGAGGCCTAACATAGTGTAACCTAACAACCCTCCTCATCTGTTTTTACACCTCCACCCTGGTGACAGCCATGTCATGTTGTTTGGTTTTCCATCTGTCCATCTGTCTGTCCCGTTCTCATTAACGCAAGAGGAAGTTTCACGAGATTTGGCGCAGTCTTCCACCTGAACTCAATGATGAAGTGATTACATTTCAGTGGTCAAAGGTCACTGTGACCTCACAGAACATGTTTTTGGTTGTTATTGTTGTCTGTTACAATCCCCTAAATTAGCTCGAACCAAAGAGACCGAACACAGTTCAACAAGGCAGGAGCTGCAAAGAAACACGTTTTTTTATTGAAAGGTAAAAAAATCACTGTGACCAACTCAAAAACCCAAGAACCTAAGAACCTAGCTAAATTAACCCCCTCTCTTCCAAACTAACTGAAAACTGGTGGGCCAGCCAGAGGGAACAAAAGAAGGGGAGCCACCACAGTCCAGCCCACATGGGGCCGTTGGGACAGAGCTCTCCCCTCAACCTTAACATAAACCAACTAAAGCCTCAACAATAGAAATAAAGCTGCAAAAACTAAACGACTGGACCCACCAGAAACACAAGGGAGAGGAAAACCAAAAGTGACAACATGAGGTCACACACAGCCACCACTATGTTCTCTGCTGCTGCTGCCAGAGTGAGGAAAAATTAGCTGCCGGCCCCTCCCCCTCTTTACAGGTACCTTGATTGCTGAGCAGCCACACCTGTTGGGAAGGAGGCAGACACACCTGAGACAGAATCAGGCTGATCAGTAAGAGAGAGAGAGAGAGGGGGGGGGGGGGCATGTAGGATTCATGCGCTGATTATGACAAAACACCACAGAAATGTCAAACAGGACAAAAGGATGAAGTGAAGAAGAAGATACACTTTATTAACCCCAGAACAGGATTTCACTCTGTTGTCATACACACACACACACACACACAGGACCTATACATGCATAGGAGGGAGGTCAGACCCATGGACAGGCACCCCGGGCAGTTCAGTTCCCTCTCCAGCTACCAGTCTAAGCTCCATGCTCAGTCCGTGCTGGGACTTGAGCCAGCAACCCTCTGGATCCCAAGAAAAGTCCCTATGGACTGAGCTACTGCCGCCCTCAAAGGGGGTTCTGAATCCCGACTGAATCTAGTGCTGCCCAAATCCACAGTTCATCCAGTCCACAGGGGCCTCAAGACTTTCTGCAGACTTCCAGAGAGTCTGCTTGGGCTGCAGACTTCACTGATTTAATAACCCACAATTCATTGCAGTATGGACGTGACGTTGTGGGTTTCCAATGCTGAAAAAAAAACTTGTGAATGTGTAAAATAGTTATTGATAGTTAGGTCTATGAAAATGTTGCTTGAACTGTGAAGGCCACAAATAATATTCAACCTCATCATGATGCAGAGATATGTGAGTCCAGGCTGTACAGGGACTGAAAATGTGTTTTATTATTGCAGCCTGTCAGACTGATAAGATGTGATGGGCTGAAAAATTATACTAACAACAAAAGAAGGTTTCTAATGTGAGTAGGACACAGTTTATTGAGTCATAGTCCTGATTTACACACATCTCTGTTTTAATCATGTGTAGCTGTTATATAGACATGTGTTAATACATTTCTATTCAGTCACAAAATAAGGCTCTACATGTGATTTATATCTTGTTATCTGCAGGAACAGATGAGTTCAGCACTGTTCATCAACTTATATGACATACTTAAACATTTCCATGGCAACGAATTAAACAGTCTCGGCTTGCAGTCTCTGCCCTCGCACACTTTACATGATGACAGTAAATACGTCACACTACGTACGTCAGCGAGGGCTCAGTCTGCAGGTCCAGAGGGTGGACGTTTGGATTCAGCCTTAATGTTCTTTCCTGGCCATTTTTTAACGTCATATCTCAGGAACAGAAGGGGAGACATTTGGTCAGACACTGAATTGGTGACTTTAATCTTGAAACTGAGCTGATTGTATAGATCTTCTGTGTGTGAAGCATCCATGTTTTAGAACATGCAGCTTCCATATTCGAAGCACCTGTCATGGCGACATGTGAGTCTGGACAGACGTGACTGTCAGCTGCAACTTGACTGGTTGGTGGAGGCAGTTTCATGGATAATGCTCATTAGACATGGCTTTTAGAAAAGTAGTTATTGGCATTAATGCATATTTAAGATGGTTATTTGTCATGATTTGGACATGTAGTCTGCAGGCTTGTATCAGCCCATGCACTAGTGCTGGATAAAATATATCTACATGCATTCATCCGTCAATTTGTCCTGCAGCAACATCACAACACCACTTACTACACGTGTGTTACAGTCAGAGGTTAACGTGATTTTTCAGTTTAACATGAGTAAAGTCTGTGAAGCCTTCTAACACAAACCACAGGACACAGACAGCTAAAGTTCCTGTTCAGGAAAGCTACGTATCAAAAGCATCAACTGCCTGACAGTAAAATAATCAACTCAGCTTCATTCGTACAAACATGCAGCCCACCCTGCTTCATGTGACAAAACTGGAACGACACACAATTTGAAGCATAACACAAACAACTGAACATAAAACAATGAGACAATAAAACAAAAAGATGTTAAAAAAGAAAAAGCAAACAAAACTAAACTAACAAAAACAGATGATTAAAAGTCTTTAGAATAAAAAGAAAGTTAATATATAATCAGTTACAAGTTGTAAATCACTTACATATTTATTTATTCAAGTGTTTATTTGTGTGTGTAAAGATATTGAGTGAACTCATATCCATGTGTCTCCCCCAGGCTCTGCCACCCTGCACCACTGGCAGCAGTTAGCTCAGCCTCACCTCGGGGTGATCCTGGACGCCAGGCCGGGAGTCGTGCCCAAAGGCTACAGACCCCTGGAACTGGAGCTGGAGCAGGTCTGTGTGTGTGTGAGTGTGTGTGAGTGTGTGTGTGTGAGATCATTTGTGTGTGTTAGAGAGATTTTAATACACCCTCTGACCAGCCTAACATGCAGCATCTACTCAGAGAAAATAGTGTCAGTGTCATAGATGCAGCAGAATATATCAGTGCATGTCACAGTCCAGAGGCCTCTGCACACTGAGTCTGTTTTTTCAGTTACATTTTTAGTCTGTTACACACACAAACCTTTCACACTGATTCTGATGAGTTTTATTCTTCTATTAGTTGTGAAAATTCACAATACGTGACAAAATGAAAAGACACATTTCCTCCTCTGCCTCTCTCCACTGGAGTTCCCTATCTGACCATCATCACTCCCTCCCTGTCTTTCATTTGGCACCACAGCTGCATGAAGGGGCGGAGCTGTCCTCCTCCTCTTCATCATCATCTACCTGAATATCACTATCTGACCTGTTGACAGTAGCTGTCTGAGTTATGAAATGATTCTGTGCACCCTGTTCCTCTGTCGTGTCTCAGCTGTGTCCCACCGCCACATTTCCTCCTCTGATTCTTGGTCAAACGTCTCTAAAGGCTGTGACGGACGAAGGTTTCAGACTCAGTGTGCACAACATGAAGTCACTCACTAATTTGATGACCTGTTTTGCTCTGTTGACTGTTGTTTTTTGTGTAATCAAATTTTATTCACTACCTTTTATTGTATTTGTGCTCAGTGAACGTCAACAGATTACTGCAGACATAATGTTTTCCCACTGCCTGACAGCATGCGATCAGTTACACTATAATTATACAGCTTTATCACTGCACAAATAAAATTGGGATTCATTGTCATCTTTTACTACAGAGGGATATCCAGTCCCACATATGTGCCGTCCATCTGTTTAACTCTGCTGCTGTTTTTCTCCTCAGTTAGTTCAGTGGGACAAAACGATGAATAAAATGCACACTGACAGAAGAGCTGAGGAGATAGGCTCAGATAGGTTTGGTGTAATTCATCTTTATTTCGATATATCTCTGTGTTTATATGGTATGACTTGACTTATTACTTGCAAATACTCCGTACCCTCCTCATAATAACTGATAATATTATTACAAGTCATAGCAGTAACACTTAGCGCGCCGTCTCTGCTGTCTGTGCTGCACTGTGTCGTGTGCAGGTGTATCCGTGGGGCAGCTTCGAGGAGGATGAACCAGGGGAGCAATACTTCCAGAATCTGCCCACCTCCTCGGCCTCTGCCTCTGCCTCACCCGCCGTGCCCTCCACCTCCAGCACGAGTGACACCAACCTCGGGCAGCCTCCACCCAGCCTCGCTCCACCATCTCCACCCTCTCCATCTGCGTCGCCTCATCTCAGCAACACTGATGTCCTGGGTGAGGACACACAGCACAGTCATACATACTCTGCACTGCATGTAGACTGTTGAGGTGTATCATGTGTTTAAAAATGTTTTCTGTGACCTGCAGCTGCGTACTACCCAGGTAAATGCATGGCCCACACCAGCTCTACCTACACCTTCACCACATGTCGGATCCTCCACCCGACTGACGAGCTGACGCGGGTCACACCAAGGTAAGCAACAGATGTTGTCTGGAGCTGCTGGAAAATGTATGTTCAAAGTCAACTTTTCCCGTGAAGTTTCTCTCTGATCTGAGAGAATTCATTCGGCTTCAACCACAGCAAAATTTTGTTTTTCTGCCTCTGTGTTCAAACATTACTGCAAAATCTAATGAAATAATGTGTTTCCATAAGAAGTGTCTTGTGTTTGCCTCCTAAAGATGCACTCTGTTTTGAATTATGCATGCTTTTAAAAAACAAAGAAAATGAGTTTTGTATGAAACGTTTAATGCAGCTTAATGTGCTAATGTTCCTACAGAGTGCTCAGTGTGCACTCAGTCTGAATTTGACTAAAACCCACAGGACAGATAAGATCCAAACAGCAGGCGCTGAGGTGGGATCCAGTCCAACAACATTCAGTCATCTTCTAGACAGTAGGAAGGTGCTAAATAATACATGCAGGTCCTTAAGGTTCGATGAAACATTGTCCGTCGTGCACAACAAACACAGTTTGATATGATGAGATTTTGCGATTGTGCAATTTAAGTATCATCTTTTCAATTTTCCTAATTCTCTTTGTGGTTTTGTTTTCCTTCTCTCTCCAGTCTGAACCCAGTCCCAGCGTCGTCCGCCTGCGTGATGACCAGCAGTCTGTTGGGCACGCCTGCTGCCACACCCTGCACGCCGCGCAGGCTCAGCCTCAGGCCGTCCGAATCCTCGACCAACCTCAGGCACGGTTTCACATACACCAGAAAATTACTTCATTCTCAGCTGTTGTCTACAGATATGTCTCCTTCATGCTACTGTTTCTTTGTAAATGAGTTAGCAGCACAACAGCGCTGACAGGAAGTAGGAAGCAGACTGTGCTGCTTGGATCGTCATCACTTGTTACCACTCAGTCTGACTCTCTTGTTTCCCATGTTTGTGCAGAGATGCAACACGCACCACCAGCACCTCCCTGGGGTTAGTGCGCCTCCTCCAGGAGAGAGGGATCTCAGCAGCGATGTATCACCAGAGTCAGGGCCTGGAGTACAGTCAGGGCATCGGAGGAGTCTTATTCAGCACCTCCATCGCTCCAAACCGAGCGCCCAACCCCGACCCTCTGCGCCCCTCCACACCTCCCAACTCACCCACAGGACAGGGAGCTTCAGCTGTGCCAACGTCCGCCGGCTTCGACTTCAAGAGCCCCTCCTACGACAACTTCCTGGCCTCCAAGCCGGCCCGCTCCATTCTGAAAGAGGTGACGGGGAGGATGAGAGGCAGGCAGAAAGGGAGGGACTGTGAGAGCCAGACTGACGTTAGCGTGACCGTCCACAACCTCAACCTGCTGGACAAGGTGAAGCGGCTGGGTGTGGCTGGAGCTCCAGGTGGCAGAGCAATGAGTCCCGGCCCCATCCTGGGGCCTCTGGGTGGGCTGCGCAGATCCGGCTCCCCTTTTGGGCCCGATGGAATGAGGAGGAACCGGAGTTATCCAGCCATGGTGGGGGCCAGCATGGCCATGAAAGCCCCGGGGCCCCAGGAGTAGTCTGGACTGCTGCTGGCCGTTAAGGTAGCCACGTAGGAGCCAGGCAGGGCCGAGGACTGACTGTTGAGCAGTCACCTGGAGCCTGACACTGTTCATACTGTACGATGACAACATGGCACTGCTGACAGTTTCTAACCACTGCTGTGCTTCCACACAGACACTGTCCACTCGTGCTTGAATTCAAAGCAAAATTATGGTTGTTTTACCCAAATTACTGCAAATGATTCTGATGTGCACCCATGCAGATAGTCTTGGTTTATGTGCCCATATTATGAGACATCTGAAATGTCTCAGACGTGTCTGTATCGAACAATTTGAGCTCATACAACCAATTTCCTATAATTAAATTTTATGTAATTGGGTGAACTGACCCACTGAAAGCAGAATATTAATATAATTACTGAGATCTCTCCCTCTGCTCTCCACTCACATCCCTGCTTTGGAGACTGACTCTGCTGGCTAGATGTAGGACTCCCACTCTTGCCTTTACTGAAACACATCCACAGAATCCCACACACATCAAGACACACTGGTGCACTCAAATATTAAATCTGCCATCTTTGTAGTCTCTGTAGCACTAAACCATGCCTTTCTTCTTCTCTCTCATTGGATTAAGATCCACTTTTTATAGATCATTCAAAACCTTTGACCAAATAAATAAAAACATGTCATGCTTAAGACAGATTTATACTTCTGCGTCAGCTCTACGCACGAGGCCTACGCCATGTTGAGCATTATACTTGTGCGTCTGAGTCACTCTGCAGTTACACCTCCAAATCACTAGCCTGAGTGTCAGACCGAAGCTCCCAGAACCTTCAGTCTGACATCGCCTCCATTGAAGGCGATTTACAAGGGGGAGGGAATTTGATTTTTCCCTAACCAATCAGTAGAGATCAACGACTCACCCAGAATGTGACGTCATTAGTATCCATGCCTCAGGGGTGCCGAAAACAAGCAAGCATTGCCCGTTTAAAATGTCTCCGTGTGGCGAAATACCTCAATAGCATCGTTAATGTGGTTTGTAGGATCTGTAGCGGTCGCCATTGTTGCTGTCCTCACCAGTTACCCACCGGCGCGCAGCTTGACATCAGCGTGGCGCTGATTGGCTAATCGCTAGACCCGCCCCCACCCCCAGCGTTCATTGGTCCGTCCATCCATCCTCTATCTTGGACGAGATAAATTGCAAATTCATTGCAGTATGCCAGACCAGAGATGCAAGCCTACTCAGTTGAGTGGGCGGGGTCTATGGTCTGGAACCAGGCTACCAAATCACTAGTCGGAGATGGGGTTTCTATGAAGTGCTGTAAAGTTTCATGATTAAAAACACACATTAAACACACATTAAACATGGCTTAATAGAGACAGTTTCAAACACAACTCAGCTTCTCTATAACTCGCAGCATTCACAGACAAACACTTGTCTTTATCTGGACAAAATTAGCCTAGCAGCTAACAGACTTTTTCCTCTTCACATATGAAACCAGGGACAACAGCAACATTTAACAAAGGTAACGTTACAAAATTCGGCTCCATTACAACTCACAAGATTCACAGACAAAACTACTTTTACTACTAAAAACGTTTCCCCACAAACACAACATGCTAACGTTATTAGCACAAGCCTATGGCATTTTACATTGTATAAATTAGCCTAGCAGCTAGCAGAGATTTCCTCTGCTCATATGAAGCCAGAATAAATCACACACAAGACTTAAAATGCTATTTTAGCGGAGGCTTTATTGTCTTCACAATTTATTGTTTCTTATCTGTGAAATTAAAGTAAATCAAAGCTTTGTTTCCACTGAGGGAAATGGTTTCAGCTTACAGAGACAGACAGGAGGTCTGCGGCACTGTGACGTGTAGGTACATATCTGGGGAGGTGTACGTCAGGCTACACATCAACGACATTGATTTGGCGCAGAAGTATAAATCCCGCTTTACCCTCACTCTGTCCCATCAGTGTGACCCCTGACCTTTGTCTCGCCTGAAGTGATTGGATGTGAATCTGATAAGTCGCTTTTTGTTTTATGGGTTTTTGTCTTTTTTTATAAATCATTAAATAGATTTCACAACAGTATTAAAGACACTTTGGTTCAGTTTCCTAATTGGCCATTAGACAGGGAAGTTGATGGTGCTTCCACAGAACGAGGCGGATCGATACGATGAAGCTACGGAGAGAGAGAGCGATGAGGGAAGTGGCTACTCAGCTGTCACAGTTGGAAGCTTTCAGAGAAATGAAGCAACACAGTGCCTCCACCATCTGATATTTTATTTAATTTAATTTAGAATGGTAATAATGTTCTTTGTGTGTTTGAGAGTATGAAAGAGCTGTCACAGCTGTTGTTGCACTTTTATTTATTTGAAAAAAATCATGTGAATCTTCATAAAGAATATGCTGTCTCACATGTGCACACTGTATATACTGTTCACTGTCACTAAATGCTCAGTAATGACACTCATAAAGGTCATTATGTGTTGCATAACCAAGAACCACACATCACTGTAAGTATCAGGGTGAGCATGTAATGAGGGTGTTTTTCCAAATAAAAATTCAGTACTCAAACAATAACTTGATGGTGTGATTTTCCCCTCTGTACATGAAATCATGACTCATTCAGGACACGAAGAAGTCCCAGACAGGAAGTCATTATTCCCCCTCCTCCAGCAGATGGTGCTCACCCATAACTCAGCCCAGAAAATAGTCACTATGTGATGTGTGTTTGCGTTTGTCCGTCTGTCCACATTGGCGCAGTCACAATCCATTAGCCATCCACCATCTGTAGCGTTTGTGTTATGAGGGATATGATGAGGGCAGATTATTAAACCTCTGTTAGCCACAGGGTGAACGGGAGGTGAGCAGTCATCCAAAAATACCACTCTGGCAGCCGGGGAATGAGAAGAGATGAGATGTAGCTGCTTCATATGTCACTGACGTGTCTCTGTGTGGACATTTGTCCTCTCAGCATAACATTATGGTAATCTTATTATCACAAGATCAAATCATCTGCCTCCTGAGGTGAGAGGACGTCCACCCTCAGGAGCAAGTAGGATGCTCCTCTGAGCACAGGTATCACTTACAGGATATCTGATGGAGCCGCACAGCACCATCAGCTCCACCCATAAAATCTGTTCATTAAAGCTGATATTAATTTAACTGGCTGCTCTTTAACTGTATTATATATATAAGTGACTACTGTCAGTAACATTTAACCACGCTGGCAGTGAAGTTCAAGGAATCTGACCTTGGTCCAGACTTAAATATCTCGTATTTAAACAGCCATGAAACCACGTACAGATGTTCAGTCTGACCCTCACCGATACACCCTTCCTACCCAGGGAATATTAAATGCCCCCGCACGCAATTGGATAGCACGATGGCCAATCAGAGCAAAAAACAAGGTGACGTATTCATTGCACTAAGCCCCATTTGTTTGCTGAACAGTGGGGCTAACTGATATATTATGCTTTTGCCGTATCCCGTCGGCAAAACAGCAAAAACTTCTTTCCTGGAAACGAAGGCTTCTAGGGCAGTCTTCTGTTCCTCTCTCAAGGAAAAAGATAAGTGTAGTTGGCTTAGCGTTTCTTCCAAAGCTAAATTGAATGGACGCAGTCCTTCAGCAGCTGCCATCTTGGCTGTTTACTTTTCGACTCCTACAGCGCAGTGCTGTCCTCATCATGTTACGCCCGCCCAGAGCCCGCCTCTGTCAGATAGACTGATCTGATTGGTCCAATGGCGATTCACCGGGATTCTCGTGCATTTCCAGGTTAGTACTGAGCAGCGTTGCCAGCTGTACGATAATTATCTTATTTGTACGATTTTGGCCCTCTGTACGATCAATAATCCCCAAAAAGGCCAAATGTACGATAATTTGACCATTTCATGAACGTGTGGTTGTAATCAGTATGCCAGAGTTTTTTTGTGAGCCCTGAAGGCATCTGTTCCCATGTGACATGTTTCCAGCCAATCGCATTTTGCTTAGTGTGAGCTACGGGTGACATTTGTCTCTGAACAATGAGCACGATTGGCTGAATGGTCAGCTGTGCCCGCCCCACGAGGCGCTAGGACGGGAAGGAAGCTGAGCGAGAATGAGATTCAAAACAGAAGAAGAAGAAGAAGAGGAAAAACAGAAGCAAGGAAAATGGAAAAAAGTAAACCAAAAAAGTAAACACCAGAGTGACTATATTTGCCTATAGTGCGTCAGTAGGATTGTTATTTTTGTTATGACAGATGTACGATAATTTCCCTCAAAATACGATAATTTTGAGTCTCTGGTACGATAATCCGGGTCCATGTCATTGGTCCGACAGCCCATTGGTCCGACGGTCCGCGGTGCTGAACGGCTCCCGGCGGGTGTATTTCTGCCTTGATGGTGCGGTCAGCTGGGAAAGGCTTGAGGCGAAGCAGGCTCACGGCTTATGTGTTTGTCACTTTCTTTTTCATTTTAACCCACACCATGATCTTTTCCTGACCCTAACCAAGTGGTTTTTGTGCCTAAACCTAACCAGACCTTAACCACAGGACATCATGATGATGATGAGGGGAACAATGGGCAGTTCCCCGATAATCCTACATTTCCCACCTGGCAACGCTGGTACTGAGCAGGAGGGCAGCAGTCAAACAGGCTGCAATGTAATCACTCAGGGCATCCGTGCACTGTCAATTTACGTCCACTAAAAGTGTTTGTTTTTGTCACTGACAGGCTCAGATTGATTCCTACAGGGATAGACCATTCTGTTAAGAGTAAGATCCTTTTTTGTGTGACTAGACACAGCCCCAAAATCAACATCTCCAAACCCACCAGACTCCATTTAATCAAATAAAGTCCCTTTCCCACTGCACAAACACCTGCAGACAGCAGGGAGGGGAGGAGAACATACTGTTGCAGCTGAGCACAGACCTACTTTGCAGTTTGGAGGGTCAGCTGGTTGGTTTATCATTTGGTTTGTTGATTGTGATGGTGTTTTACTTTATAGATCACTACAGGCTGCACAACATGGCATCATCTTCTTTGTTGTTGTCTGTTATAAACAAATGATAACTGTAGAAAGTGTGTGTGTAGCAGCTGCTATGTGTACATAATACAGATATTAAGACATCTCATAAGCAAGTCAGACAGACATTTACCGTGCTCATTGCTGTGCACAAATGTTCTGTGTGCACTTAGGCCTCAAGAAACAGATGGTAACCTCCCGGCCATGTGCAGCACTTTGTGTGTGCACTTTTTTTTTTTTTGCATCAGCATTTTGCACAAAATTCACCTCATGTACCGTTTGTCAGAGACCAAAGCCTTTTTTGTACCAGGCTGTAAACATGTTTATTTCTGCTGTTAAATTTGAGTAGGTATATCCGCCCTCTAGGTACGTGACTCGCCACCTTAACCTAAATGTCAGTCCACCACCACCACCGCCATGGCCCCCTTCGCTCCTTGGACAGAAAGTACAAGTCCCAACAAAATTGCTTCATGTATTATGTATTAAAAAGTGGATTATTGCTTTGTGTGGTCTCGTTTTCCTCCAGGTGCTCTGACATGTTCTCCCCGTGTCAGTGTGGGTTTCCTCCAGGTGCTCTGACATGTTCTCCCCGTGTCAGCGTGGGTTTCCTCCAGGTGCTCCAGCATCCCCCCACAGTCCAAAGATATGCAGGTTAATTGGTGACCTGTCCAGGGTGAACCCTGCCTCTCACCCAATGTCAGCTGGGATAGGCTCCACCCCCTGTGACCCCAACAGGATAAGCGGTTAGCGCAGTAGCACAGTTCAGATAACCTTCACGCTGGTGGGTTTGTCTTAAGGGGCATGTCGTGTACGCTACAAACAGAATGTGTCTCATTAAGTTGAGCATTTTAATGTGGGGGTCTGTGGGGATGATCTGGAGCCAGTCTCAAGTAGCCACTAGAGGGACTGCAGTTTTTGGCACCTCTGTGTTGGCTTCATTTTTCCAGATTGGTGCTGCTTGGTGAATACATGCACCCAGAACGTTATATTTCTTTTAAATGTGTAGTTTCATACATGACTGCCTTTGAAAGTTGCTGCTGTGTTATGTGGCAATGGTTGCTCGATGAATCTCTATATTGTGAGCTTGGAATTATCGAGTTTTGGAGCCCAGTCCAGAGCATCAAAGATAGGAACTCTCCTTCTCTGCCTCTGCCATAAGTTCTTCCGTTTCAGATGCCAGTAAAATGCCTTTGAGTAGACCAAAGCTGGTTTTAAGTGACAGAAATGAAAATGTTGGAGACAGACAGGACAGAGAATGAAAGACAGTGTGTCGAGCCAGTTTCATAGATGATCCAGGAAGAGCTCAGGCCATCTGCTCGTCACCGTTACTGGATCTCCATAACAGCCACACTCTCGGAGCTCACGATGCTTTCATGAGTGTGTGGCTTTGCCCCATTAGCAGACAAAACCAGAGCACTTATGCATGTACGAGTGCTTGAATCTTTCTGTGTTGCAGGCCGCACATGCAATCGCCTTTCGACCATTTTTGTATCACTGCCACCCCCAGAAGATATCCACATCTGCACATCCGCTGGCACACACACACACACACGTTTACCGGCAGTCCCACTGAAGCCTTAAAACCTTTCAAGAGCCGTTAACTCTCAAGTCGGCCTCGGTTCTTCAAACAGAAAGTTTGAGTCGATTCCCATGGCCCTCTCAGAATCTCAAATCTCTGTACATATCTGATTCAAGTGCGATCTCAGTCCAGGTCACTGGCTTTAGAGCCCAACATACACACACACACACACACACACACACACACATATATAAACACACAGCAAGCCCTCTCTTCCCCCGAGGCATCTAAAACCACCTCTCTGAATAATTCACCATCTTCTTTGTCCATCGATCCCTCTCTGCACCTCTCACTCACGCAGACACATCTTTCACTTAACACACGGGGCCAAGAGTGGAATAATGGGTTGCTTCATCACAATTCACCACCACCTCTGTGACTTCCTCCTCTTTTCCTCTCTGTTACCTGCAGGAACAATACGATAATCGTAGCAAAAACAAAAAGTGAATCAATACCACAGCATCAAATCTCTTCCTCACCCAAAGAAGTCTAAAATGTTCTCATGACACAACCTTTTTCTTCTGAACACCAAACACACTGAGCTCTCTAAAAGCTGTTATTGGAGCCAAAAACAATTATCAAGATTTATTTTGAGCCTGCTTTAATAATTCAATCGATATCAGTTTCTCCAAACGCTTCAAACCATTTCAATATTCAGCACAGGCATTAAAGCTCATAATGATCCTGCCGTTCTTTTGAAGATATTCTCGAACGTTCCCCGGCCGGCTTCCTGAATGATGCATTCACTGACTTTCATCTCCTTTGTGCTCCTGCACGCTGACTCTTTTTCTCAGCTTCAGACATCTCTGTCCCTTTACAGTACATTCATCAGACTCTAAAACCAGCATCATTACCCATGATCCACCATGGCCCAGCAATTTTGCTTTCATCGTTTCACATTCGCCAAAGACGCTGACCTTTGACAGTAGGAAAGTGGTTTGAATTCATTTTGTCCTCTGTTCATTTCCATTTGAATAGCGGAGAAATTACAGTGGTTTTTACTCCAATACATTTAATTTATTACAGGTAACAGTTAAAAGAAAAGAAGCTCAACCTGGCAGAGGATGAGAAGTGGATGACAAGTCCCATGACGGACTCTTTAGTCACAGATCTGTAGGCAGACTGAGGTCTGATTCATGCTGATATGTACAAAGCACGCACTGTCCGACAGAGTTAAATCATTTGCTTCAAACTATTTTATTAGTTTAGATATAAAGCAAAAGAAATAACATCCCAAAAGTGCACGTACACAACAGACACCATCGATAGAGGAACAGAAACAGCCTGTTTCTAACAGTTTCTAACATGCAGCAACACATCCAACATGTCTTTGTCCCACAGTGTGACAGGAGCAGGGGTTTCCTTTATCCAGTCTTCAGCAGATTGAATTTTAGAGAAGGAAGAAACAAGTCGTCAGAGGGAAGAGCCAGAAAAAATAAAAGCCCAGGAGCTTTGATTATTGTAGATCTTTGAATATTCTTGGCTGCACACTTTGAAAATGTACATGTCAGTAATGGATGTTCCTATAGGCAACACAGACAGCCGCCTGGGGCGCCACCCAGAACCCCACCCCCACCACCACCACCACCACCTGTAAGGAAAATAATGAATCGGTAGAGTGGAGTTTATGTGGCGAGCATGAGAGTCCTGCACGAGTCCATTTTTGAAAATCAGCACCTGCCCATACCTGTAAAGCTCAGCACCAGAACCGACCTGTTACCTGTCATTATGTCTAAGTCAAAGCTGCACCTGTTAATAAAAGTCCCGCGACCTGACCCACTCCCATGATCAAACCCCCCCCGAGGCTCCAGTCCCTCACATGAAGCTGGTTCTCCGTTCTTGAATTGGACGTCTCTTTGACTGGATGGTGAAAACATTCAATCACTGCCAGGTTAGGAAACATGTTAGCATGCTCCTTCCACCACCATCAAACCTCCAAAGGATCCTCCTTGGGTGTGAATTTACATATAGATACATATCTTTACCTGTTACACAGCTTTTTGCAGGTTACCCATCGGGTACCTGACCTGGTGCAGGACTCTGCCCCCAGGGGCACAGCCCATTCTCATTCCCAGGTCATCAAATACCAGCGCTTTGTCACTTATTTTAGCGCCAGACACCGCCAGTAACAACATGATATAAGGAACTGCAAAGTCCCTGTTAGTGTTGTCACGGTACCAAAACTGGGACACACGGTACGATACCAGTGAAAGTATCATGGTTCTGAGTAGTATCAGGATACCACAGGAAAAAATGAGGCAGATGTGCCTTTTGTCATTTATAAAAAGATAAATCACTTTTCTATAATACATCAATGATATTTCAGTGGAATAAATTACTTATTGACTTATTCATACTTCAGAAACAGCATCAATAAGTGATGAACATAGGGGGGATCAAAATAAAATAAATAAATAAAATAAAAATCAACCAGCCACCCTCCTCCCCTGACAAGTAA